>NW_019524017.1:55727-190315 GCF_002814215.2 Seriola lalandi dorsalis | reverse complement strand
TTCTTATACTATGACGTTATTTTTGCACTTTTTATGCCTTACTATACTATAATGTTTTATGCCTTACTATACTGTGACTTTTTTGCCATTTTTATAATTTACTATACTATGACGTTATTTTTGCAATTTTTATGCCTTACTATACTATGACATTTTTTTGACATTTATATACTTTACTTTACTATGACGTTTTATACCTTACTATAGTATGACGTTTTTTGACATTTTTATACCTTAATACACTTTGACGTTTTTTGACGGTTTTATTCCTTACTATACTATGATGTTATTTTTGCAATTTTTATGCCTTACTATACTATGACGTTTTTTCACATTTTTATACCTTACTACACTTTGACGTTTTTTGACGGTTTTATACCTTACTATACTATGATGTTTTCTGCCTTACTATACTATGACATTTTATGACATTTTTATACCTTCCTATCCTATGAACTTATTTTTGCACTTTTTATGCCTTACTATACTATGACGTTTTTTTGACATTTTTATACCTTACTATACTATGATGTTTTTTGCCTTACTATATTATGACGTTTTTTTTGACATTTTTATACCTTACTATACTATGATGTTTTCTGCCTTACTATACAATGACATTTTATGACTTTTCTATACCTTCCTATCCTATGACGTTATTTTTGCAATTTTTATGCCTTACTATACTATGACCTTCTTTTGAAGTTTTTATGCCTTATTATACTATGATGTTTTTTTGACATTTTTATACTTTACTATACTATTTCGTTTTATACCTTACTATAGTATGACGTTTTATGCCTTACTATACTCTGACATTTTATCACATTTTTATACCTTCCTATACTATGACGTTTTTTTGACATTTTTACACCTTCCTATACTATGACGTTATTTTTGCACTTTTTATGCCTTACTATACTATGACTTTTTTTTGCCATTTTTATAATTTACTATACTATGACGTTATTTTTGCAATTTTTATGCCTTACTATACTATGACGTTATTTTTGCAATTTTTATGCCTTACTATACTATGATGTTTTATGCCTTACTATATTATGACGTTTTATGCCTTACTATAGTATGACATTTTATGCCTTACTATACTCTGACATTTTATGACATTTTTATACCTTCCTATACTATGACGTTATTTTTGCTATGATGTTTTTTGCCTTACTATACTATGACATTTTTTGAAGTTTTTAGGCCTTATTATACTATGATGTTTTTTTGACATTTTTATACTTTACCATACTATTTCGTTTTATACCTTACTATAGTATGACGTTTTATGCCTTACTATACTCTGACATTTTATCACATTTTTATACCTTCCTATACTATGACGTTATTTTTGCAATTTTTATGCCTTACTATACTATGACGTTTTTTTGACACTTTTACACCTTCCTATACTATGACGTTATTTTTGCACTTTTTATGCCTTACTATACTATGATGTTTTATGCCTTACTATACTATGATGTTTTATGCCTTACTATACTATGACTTTTTTGCCATTTTTATAATTTACTATACTATGACGTTATTTTTGCAATTTTTATGCCTTACTATACTATCATGTTTTTTTGACATTTTTATACTTTACTATACTAATTCGTTTTATACCTTACTATAGTATGACGTTTTATGCCTTACTATACTCTGACATTTTATCACATTTTTATACCTTCCTATACTATGACGTTATTTTTGCAATTTTTATGCCCTACTATACTATGACGTTTTTTTGACATTTTTACACCTTCCTATACTATGACGTTATTTTTGCACTTTTTATGCCTTAAAAAGTATACTATACTATGACTTTTTTTTGCCATTTTTATAATTTACTATACTATGACGTTATTTTTGCAATTTTTATGCCTTACTATACTATGTCGTTTTTTGACATTTTTATACTTTACTATACTATGACGTTTTTTTGACATTTTTACACCTTCCTATACTATGACGTTATTTTTGCAATTTTTATGCCTTACTATACTGTGATGTTTTATGCCTTACTATAGTATGACGTTTTATGCCTTACTATACTCTGACATTTTATCACATTTTTATACCTTCCTATACTATGACGTTATTTTTGTAATTTTTATGCCTTACTATACTATGACGTTTTCTTAACATTTTGATACCTTACTATACTATGATGTTTTTTGACATTTTTATGCCTTATTTATACTATGATATTTTTTGCCTTACTATACTATGACCTTTTTTGACAATTTTATACCTTAAAACACTATGAAGTTTTGGACGGTTTTATGCCTTACTATACTATGACATTTTGACATCTTTATACCTTCCTATACTATGACCTTATTATTGCAATTTTAATGCCTTACTATACTATGATGTTTTTTGCCTTACTATACTATGACGTTTTTTTGGCATTTTTATACTTTACTATGATGTTTTATGCCTTACTATACTCTGACATTTTATGAGATTTGTATACCTTCCTATACTATGACATTATTTTTGCAATTTTTATCCCTTACTATACTGACATTTTATGCCTTTCTATACTATGACGTTTTTTTGACATTTTTATACTTAACTATGACGTTTTATGCCTTACTATACTCTGACATTTTATGACATTTTTATACCTTCCTATACTATGATGTTAGTTTTGCAATTTTTATACCTTACTACATTATGATGTTTTTTGACGGTTTTATACATTATTATACTATGATGTTTTTTGCCTTACTATACTATGACATTTTTTTGACATTATTAAACTTAACTATACTATGATGTTTAATGCCTGACTATAGTATCAAGTTTTATGGCATTTTATGCCATACTATACCTTGACGTTTTGTGGAATTTTTATACCTTCCTATACTATGATGTTATTTTTGCAATTTTTATACTTTACTATACTATACTATGACGTTTTTTGACGGTTTTATACCTTACTACACTATGACATTTTAATGTCTTACCATACTATGACATTTTTATGATATACCATACTATGACTTTTTAATGCCTTACTATACTATGATTTTTTATAACTTACTATACTATGACATTTTCTACCTAACTATACTATGACTTTTTGTTGCTTTACTATTGTTGGCTCTGTGCTCTACCTCACAAGCATAGCAGCATATGTTGGGCCTTTGGTTGTTCATCAATTTATCGCCTGTCATAAATTATGAAAATATATTTAAAATATTAATATCAAATAATAACTTTAAAAGAATTAAAGTTCTTGGGGGCACCAGCCTAAAAATGTGGGCCAATATTGGTTCAATCTCAAATTATTACTATTAATCTCGAACTCTGATGAATAACTAGCTTAATAATTATAATCAAAATACCATATCAACAGTAAGTCAAAGTTGAAAGATTGGATTTCTACTAAGTAGAGGTTGGCAATACTCACACGTGAGACATTAAACACACCAGCAGTTATACTACATTTATTTATAATGGAACAGAGTAAAAACACACTTAAGTATATAGTAAGTATATACTTAAGTTTTATCTCAAGTATATACAGGTGTGTTTAAGTGTGTGTCTGTGTGCCTGTGTGTGTGGGGGTGTGTCTATGGGGGACACAGACAAAGGCAAGATGGCCGAATCAAAATGGTTGCTGTGACCATATGACCTGAACAAAGAAGACCACATAGGATGGCAGTAGACAAAGAAACTGGCCAAAATGGCTGCTGAGACCACCTGATGTGTGGGGAAGGGAAATGAGTGTGAGTTTCTTTGTTGGTCGTTGGTTGTAGTCTAAAAGGTGCCAGGTTAGAAGCAGAAGGTTGGCTGCATGTATGTTCTAGAACTGAGATGTACTACAGGTATGTGTGTGAACATACAAGCACCCAATTAACTGTGTGACTAACCACAACCTAAGCAAACATTACAACAACAAAACATTAACCAACATGTACATGTACATGTACATTAACAAAGGTTAAGAGTTCTGATGCTTAGCTGTGCTATGCTAGGTGAGGTTAGTCCCAGTCAGTTAACAGTGCCCAGTCCTTAGAACAAAAGAAAGAGGTTTTCTAGTGTTGTTGAAGAGTCCAGTGAGCTGGGTGGCTTCTTGGTGGAGTGAAGTCCTGTCTGGCTGTGTGGTGTCTGTGTTGCAGAGTAGGCTGCTGTTCTCCTCTTTGTTCTTCTCGCAGAGTTAGCTGCTCCACTCTGCTGTGGCTTTGGTTGCTCCAAAAAGCAGCCAGCAAACTTTCTGTTGTAGCCGCTGAAGTAAACTTTTCCACCGGCGTTGCTGCTGTTGAAGAGCAGAATGAGCAGGCCCACATAAGAGCTGAATGTCTCAGGTGGCAGTGCCAAGCTGGGCTGGAGCCTTGTTGCTCCATGAAGAGCCAAGAGGGAAGAGGGGCCGCTGCTTCTGAACAAGCTGAGGAGAGAAGAGAAAGAACAAAGAAGAGGTTTTGTCTGGTGACACCCTGGGGGCTCACATGTCCCACACTGACTGGTCAGTGAGGGTTGTCCCCAGGTGTGAACAGTGAGGAATTGTGGGGAAGTGAGTTCTTTTGTCTGTGGAACAAAGGAATATGTGGTCTCCACATCTTTAATGGACTGAGTCCCAACACTTTACTATGACTTTTTTATGCCATACTATACTATGACTTTATGAATTACTATACTATTGCTTTGCTTTGCTTTGCTTTGCTTTGGAGGGGTCATAGGGTTGTTGTGTCCCTACCAATATTGAAAAAAATCTACGCCCTTGGCCAAATCAAATTCTGCTTAGGGACCCATAAAGGCTTGGGCCGGCTCTGAATAGAGCTGATCAATGACAAACAGCTAAAGGACGGAACTAATTATCATTTGTGTGGCAGCAGAGTTAGCTGCTGTCTCCCAGCATGTGACACTGACCATAAACATAGGGTGACTTGGGTAATTGGCAATTACTTGAAATATAAGATATTTCCTTACATTTTGTGATTAGATGTAATCTATCTTTTTAAAATCTGAGTCTCACAAGGGGACATAGCATATTTAGACTGTTAAGGGTAACTACAACTAACAAAATGCAGTACTAACCTGCAGTACTTGTAATCAGACTAATAGTAAATGAACATTTATCTCATTAGAATCACTTAAGGCTCAAGATATCCAGGGTATTATGGTGGATTGTACCAGTGTTACTGCCACACTTGTAGGACAATACACCAAAGTAAGTCTCTAAAATGTTTAATTTCTTGTATCTGAGAGATTTTATTCACTCAAAGTGCTTAATTATATATTTTCTGTAAATAGCATTTGGCGAGCGCACATGCACCAGCAAATCATTCATCATTGTCAGATTACTACATAATAACAACAATCTTATATTTTGACAGGGAAAAGCAAGCACAACTGTTAGTATCTGGGAGCAGATGCTGCATTTTAAAATTTCATATTTGACTTAATCTGGATTTTATGTATCTTTGTTGTGATTTTTAACTTATAGCCGTAACCTCTACTGTTCCATATGCACAACTTGTGTGTAATGTTTGTCTTATTACTGATTTGATATGGAACTGTTACCGTTTAACAATAGTTTATTGTTTGAGTGTAAAGTTTCCTGTTTCACTACATCTTTGTTGCAACTTCTTACTGACAAAATTTGAGGGACCCTAGTTAAAAACGGTGGTTATGTGTTATCCGTCTCAAAGAACATCCTACATTTTATCAAAATGAAGTTATCAGTAATTTGTAAAAGGTAAAATGAATTGGTGCTTTGTGATATTTGTATTTGGGTGATTGACTGGAATGACTTTTCTAACCATCAGTAGTCAGACAAAGCAATGCCACCCCCTTGTGTTCATTCTGGTGTTTACATCAGACTGGGAACTTGCATTTACAAATCTGTTTCTGCATCTGTAATAAACCTGGAGCTCTATTATCTCTGGGAACTACATGTCTGGATGTAGACCAAATGTAGCTTTAGTGTGAAGTTGAATTTATACATTTACATAAAATTTTATACTATTGCTTCCAATTCATAAAAACATCTCATCTGTTGCTGACATTCAAACAATAGAGGTTCAGTGTCCCGTACTAACATTGTTCACCAGCTCTCATAGAAATGTTCATCCTCACAAAAATTCACACTAAAAACAAGAATCATTTGAATGAATGAAAAATCAAACCACATGGACAAAGCAGCTGAGACGAACCTGGGACATCACTGGGAAGAGCAGGAAATCATGTTCAACCACATCATCCTATTAATCCCAGAGTTTAAATACAATTAAAAAAAAACACAGCATGAAGGCATCAAGTTACTGCTGAGATTACCTCTACAGGTCCCCCACCTACTGCCCTCTGAAAATGAACCCTGCCACCTCCAAGTTCCCATTAAGTCCTGTAGCCAAACCTCCAGTGCTGAGACTTAATGTCTTAGTTTGTGGTAATTTGATTGAATAGAAATTTATGTAGGAGTGTGCTCCACATGAGGGAAATATAAATTAAAAAATGTAAACATCTTAAAACTAAGGCTTGATACAGAGCCCGAACCCTCCCACCACCCACAAAAAAGGGCCAGATAAGTTAACAATGCAGGACTAATTAGAGTCTGGGGGCCATTACATGATCATTTTCCACCTTATTGTACAGTGTATAAGACTGTCCACTGATTTGCACAGTATTTTACTGCACTACCATAGCACAGTAATATATTCAGAATATATCAGACTTAAAAATAATAATATCCCATAATATAATATTCCATTTTATATCATTTGACTGAAAGAAGTCAAATGAAAGAAGAAATCAGGAGACATGTCTGTTTTGTTTTTTTTACATATATATTTAAGAAAATACTGACAGATGCTACTAATAACTATATACAGCAGGTTTTCATAACAGCAGTGTTTTGCCAGTTGAAGAGAAAAGGTAAAGGGGAAGCTGGCAGATGATATGTGTTGCTGGCTCTGTCTCTCACTTCTTGGACAACTTGGCTTGTTTATTTTTGGGGGGCGCCCACTTCAAACACATAGTGTCCACTGTGAAAGAGACAAGACACACCATGAGTGACATAGCAGTGGAGGTTAAAACATGAACACACGGTGGATTTTTGGAGGACTGCATCATGGGTCTGCAAGTCTCTTGCGACAACACACAAAGACACAAAAAGGAGAAAACCTTCATGCAGCCCTCTAGTGGTGAGCGGTGAAAAAAATCTGTGTTACAGGAACATTTTAATCAGTTTGAGACTGAAGTTGGAGACTCAGAAAATGTGAACACACCCTGAGTTCACTGTATCATTTCTGTAGTGTATGACAACAGTGTGGTTTTTGCCACATAAAAAAGCATCTGTGCTAACAACATTATTCAATTAATTGTTTCAGAACTACACACACACACTTGGACACATCTGTGGCTTCATGCTCAGTTACATAGGAAATTAACATTGACATGATTTATAGTTAAATCTTGGGTTTTGTGGTTACAGTCAAGTTCAGGGACAGTAATGAAGGAATAAAGTATTCAGTGGAAGTTTGTGCTAATCACATAATGTCTGCACTTACCTGTGATTGGTGGTTTCTTATACTGGGCGCTCTTTAGATGCTCCTCCACCAGTTTGGGCGTCACACAGATAACGTGTTGACCTTTCCAGTACTTCACCATGTTGAGCGACTGCAGTGTGCTTATGATGTCACTCTGCGTGATGCTGGTCATCTGGCTGCGGATAAACAGAGGGAGGACGGTCTGGCATGAGGATCAGAATCTGGGCTCTCAGTAAAACCAGTATGAACTGACGGGATGATTGTGGTTAAAAAGATAGAAGGGCTCAAACAGAGTATTTGTGTGACTACCTGAGGTCTTTGATCGAAAGCGTTCCTCTGAAGTCCCTCAGGATCTCTAACAGGACCCAGGACCAGTAGCTTCTGTAGCTCAGCTTTCCCAGATCAGACAAAGGCTTCTCCGGAGAACCAACTGTGCTCTCCAGCTTAGACAGCTCATAGCCTACACACAGCAGGCAGAGGAGAGGTTTTTATTACGAAGGTGAAATGATGATTCATGTGTTGTGCTTAAAATACATTTATGCAATAAATGTGTGTTAAGCGAGCCCATGTTATTGAATTTGACCATTAACTCTGCTGCACTCTTTAGACAAGAGGTCAGCTTTATGCAGTGGATAATTTGTTTGATCAGTATCCCAGCTGCAGCTGAGACCGTGGTGAGTTCAGATGTATAAGAATATTCCTACTTAAACTAGTCAATCAGCTTATAGGTAAATTCACAAGACATCAGACTGACAATGATGTTGATTAGCAATTGATCATCAACTAAAAATGAACTGATCAGACAAACATTTGATGATTACAGTTTCAAAAACACTAAGATTACTTTGTTTTTCTTTGTTCCATGTCACTATCAAATCAGGATAGATTTTTTTTGTCATCAACAAAGAAAAGATTTAATTGTAGGCCTTTGTAACTTGTTATGATCATTTCATCATTTTTCACAGGTTCAGCTATTACCAAAAGAATAGAAAAAAAAAATATATATATATATTTGTAGTACTGATGCACACACACATTATAGCTCCTGTCATGTTGCATCACTCACTGAAAGCTATGAGAAACTTTCCGTAGCCTCTGCGTTGGTACGGCGGCAGCGTGAGAATACACGCAACATTATTCCCGTCTGGAGACTCTTTCTCCTGAAAAACAAACCCAACGGCAACAGGTAAGGCCAACAGTTGTTATTTCATCTGCTCACTTCAAATCTTTTTATATGTGTGAAATTTGAAGATCCCCCACATAGGTGACATGTTTACACATGTAACAAGTCTGTCATGCAAAGTGTGTAAAATGTGTGAAACAAGATTGATGAAAACATGGTAAACAACACAGAACCCCACACATCACACCCCTCAGTGATGATGCTTACTTTGGAGAAGTAGCCGACTATGTGCGCCCCCTGTTTGTTGACTTCAGTGAGGATGTAGAAGATAAATGGCTCAACATCAAAATACAATGTCTTGTGGTCAAGAAATAGTTTTGCTAGTAGACAAAGATTCTGACAGTAGATCTGCAAACAGAGCGACAAACAATCAGTACGACATCATCACAAATAAAAGTCTCTTACAGAATCTAAGCACAGTTCTGTTTTATTTCCACTTAAAACAGTGAGAAACAAACAAATCCCTACTATTTTGCATTTAGCAGCTTTGCAGATGTAATCACCTTGTGGTCCCGCCCATCAACTTCAAACACTGATATGTTGCTCCGTCTGTAGATTTCTTTCCCCGGAGGCTGCTTCCACTGACAATGAGACTGAAGAAAACGGTCATGGGTCAAACTTCTTGTATTTAGGTTGCAAGAGATGTACAAACATCACAATCAATTAATTGACTGATTGGTGCTACCTGCAGTGATGGTTTCATGTGATTCAGAAAAAAGACAAAATTTTGGCTCAAACTGTGATGGCAGAAGGAAGAAGGAACAGATGTTGTTCCTAGTTGATGTCTTTGTTTGCAAAAAACACGAAAGATGATTCCACAAGAGGCACCAACTTCCCTATTTCCTAAACTGAAGTGAAAGCTAGACTGACCAGGTGATGTCTGAAGGTCTTCTCATACTTCATGTATTTCAGGCAGTACTCGCAGATCCACAGCTTGGGCTGCTTGCCATAATCTTCTGGAAATGGTGAGAAGTACCAGGCATCAATCTCAAAGTTTCCAATCTGGATCTTATCCACATATTTCACTTTGGTGATCTGTCAGAGAGAGAGGCAAGTTTGTACAGTGAGGAAAATTGTTTTTATTACATAAAAGACAACCAAACATTGAGATTGAAAAGTAAATGCATGAGCTAATTGTGCATAGGACACAGAAAAAGGTAACTAAACATGATGAGCAACAGAACAAGGCAGTTATAATTGCACACTTTTTTTATATGAGTATGTCATTTTTAAAAGAAACCAACACACACACGCTCTCAACCTTACCGCCTCATGCTCCTTCTCTAGTGCAGCTGTTGTTGGGTCCATCTCTGCATACGTCTGCAAAAAGAAAATGCATTAGGTACCTACAACCATTTAATACATCAGAGTGCCACCACCAACAGCATGAAAGAACTACATAACATACTCAACCTTCTGCACATGGTTGATCTCATCGTGCTTGCGCTTCTGGTTGCGGGTGATCTTCCTTTCAGGCTGGTCACCCAAATCACCAACACCTCCAATCTCTGTGCTCTTTCTCACTGCATCCTTCACTGTCTTGGTAAGTGCCAGGCGGGCCTTCCCCACCCACTCATCTAAGCGCCTGTTGACTGCATGCCAAAGAACGGGAGAAAGTCATTGTGGAGCAGTAAGTGAGGGGGATAGAGAGGGTACAGGCAACTGAGGGTAGAGCAGGGATGATTCTGTGTGCACTGGATTCATGAGTGTATCAACAACTGGTGATGTACTCACATCCTACATAGTGAACATAAAACTCCTCCCTGCCCTCCTGCTCATTCAGTCGGGACTGAATAACTTCTGCCGCATCTGAAAAATAAGCAAAATCCATCAGTTAATGTTTTGCCATAAAAAGCGGTTTTCGCTAGTGATTGTTGAGCAAACTATCTCGTTTGGATTGAATGTCTAGCCAAACTTCATTCGGATTTCTAAGACTTAAATTCAATCTTTTTCATTAGCTAATGTGAAATAACACTTACTGTTATTTCTCCTGCTAAAACTGAGATGATAAGGAATTGCACCATTCTTCAATTCGGGAATCCCATTATGGACCAAACTCCAACTTTAACCTATTTACTTCAGTAAAATATCAACTCTTAGAAGCGACAGTTTGCACTGTTAAGATCTGTACCGAATTTTCCAGAAAGACCACTCGTTAGATAAAGTAGTTTAATTACGTCTTACTGTCGTAAATACGCTTACAGAGAATTAGTGAGACTAAATTTAAATAGAGTTTGGTGTTGAGTCCTTAACAAAACAAAGGAGAGTAAGCGCCACTAACGTTGATCTGTTTACTGAAATTTGGGTGAAACAGGCAGAGAAGTGGATTCACTCACGCCATGTCTTGTCGGCTCTTTGACATAAATACGTCTCTCCGATCTCGACCGACACCTCTTGCTCTCTACCGCAGCCGAGCATTCCTCCCCCGTCCGGCGTGTGCTGACTACTAGAACCCCCGGCTTGTCTCCCACGTCCAACGGCCTCCGTCTCGTCCTCTTCCCCGCCACTGCCGTTAGAAGAGCACGCAGCCGGGATACTACTGTCCAGTTCCCCCCGTTCACTTTCAATATGACTGGAATCCATGTCTACATCCATTCCGTACTCCGAGTCTTTATTGTTGTTATAGCTTTTGTGAAACTCGGTCCCGCCAGTCATTACCACCGCCGTTTTGAAAACAACCACACGCTTCTGCGACCCTGCGCAGATTATCCAGAGGGGTTGGTCCTCAACAACAAACTGCCAAGATGGCGTTGGCTAAACGTAAGTTCCGCGTCTCTTCCTCCCAACACGCTCCTCCTTCAACGTTCAACAACTACAGCTCCCGTGAGTCTTAGCGGCATGTTGTTTTATCGTCAATATAAATATGAGGCGCTGGACTTAGTATTAGATAATTTAAATTCAGGGCTGAACTAATCTTTTTGGGAAATAAATATTAATGTGGAGCCAGTGTATTGGTTAGAAATTATTAGTTTGTAAGTATTTGAGTGAACAGAATGTAAAAATAGATCATAGAGATTTAAAATTATATTTTAACTCACCATCCTTCTCCAAGATAGGTATTATATAATAATGTTGGTATCACCATAAGCCCCCTGTAACTGCTATTTATGTTGAGCTTCATGAGGTGGTATTCAGTATTACACAATTTATAATCATCATAATAGTCAAATTAACACTACCAACAACTCTAAATGCATAGCCTTGAGACCCCGTGAGGGTCAAGGCCCAAAGCAGTTGCAATGTTTTTTAAAAGCTCACTATATACTTTAAAAATGTTTAATCTGCAAAGTAACCAGTAACCATATCTGTGAGCTAAATGTAATAAAGTGCAAAAGTTCTGCTACACATAGTGGAATAATATAAACTGGACATTGCCCGTTGTCCCACAGGACACCACCACTCAGTCCCGTCTGGTGTATTGCCATGTTAAGATAGCTTCAAATTACAGCATTATTGTTGTTGTCAAATGTCAATACATATTAAAGATATATTACATATTAAATATTATATATTCACACTGCAACAGTCACAGCTGATGCAACTGAACTGAACAGGAATGAACCTTATTACAAAATTGAATACAGACACACTACCAACCTGATGTCCAGAGAAAATTTAATTTGTGGTTCTTTCAGGTCATATTGCATCACAACAAAAAACAACAACCATCGGTGTCTGATATTAGTGTGCATGAAAGGGTATATCAGAGACCAGGATAGCGGCGATGTACAGGGTAGGACACTAGAGTGAATGTCATTTCTGCTGCAGGGCTTTAATCTATGCAAACTCATTATGGAGGCACACACACATTTGTTCATTGGCCCTCCTGTTGCCCTTTGTCATAGCACCTCCTCTCTTCCCCTCTCTCTCTCCACCACCTTCTGTTGGAAGCCCCTTCCATGACCCCGGTGGGGCCCGCCTCCTCTGCTGTACAGGTTGTTGGCCCCTCCCCTGCTTCTTGAAGCTCGCCCGTCCCAGTGGTATCGTGCGGGCCCAGGGCCTCCGCTGTGTGGGGCAGATCGGTGAGGGCCCTTTCTCCTTCCACGATAACCACGGCCGCCTGCAGAGTCTGCCACATCTTTTTGGCATTCAGTTTCCAGACCTGACTTGCACACTGGCTGACCGTCTGGAGAAACCTGCTGCTGCTCTGCATAGACCTCCCTGCCTGTCTTTGACTGACACAATTCTGCATTTACTTGCATCTGTTGGTCATGATTACCCTGAGCTTGTGCTCTTACTGGTCCTTCAGTGCAGTCTGAGGACAGAGAGAGTTTGTCCAGCTGCTCTGTGACGGGGGCGGCTCTCCCGTGTTGAGGTCTGGACCTGCCTCCTCTCCTCGGCCCTCTCACCTGGTTCTGACGCCTCTGGCCCTGAGCGCCTCTGCAGTGGGACAGTCCAGGAACAAACTGGTCCTCTCTGACACCAGTTTCATCAGAGGACACATTAGAAGCAGAGGGTACCGGAGGGCTGGGGAACATGTCTGCGTCTAGGTTTCCATTTTCAGCGACAGATGGAGTCTGTGGGAGTTGGCATGCATTGCTGTAAATGTTTTTATATAACATTATGTAGGAACAGTCTTAATGAAGCAGCTTTGGGGTTGTATTGACAGTGCTGGGCAAGCAGTTTGCATCTACTTTTTTGTGCTAAGCTAACATCTCCCAGTCCTCCATTTCCTTATCTGACTCTTGGTTTAAGCTTGACTAGTTATTTCATACAAAACAGAGGCCAGATTGTCTATCAGCTATATACAGTCACTTGAGTGGAAGCTATCATACAGAGGTATGACAGTATAAACAATTGTGTCATAGACTGTATCTTGTGGCCACCAGTGGAGCACTGAGCTGCTGATTAGCTCTGCAGGAAAAAATCCTGAGGGATTTCAGATATTTCATGATGTATTGATTGACTCGGTTTGAGTTTTTTTGGGACATTAAACCTGTTTTTTTTCTGCCTGAGAAGTTGGTAAGAAGATTTCCCAACTTTTGATGAATTTGTATTTTAACACTGTTCCCATAAAAATATTTAGAAATGCCAAAAAAATAAAGTGTCCAGGTGATTTGTAGTTATGACAGAAATAAAAAGACAATTTTTATGCTCTGATTTTGTAGCCTTATTACACAGGAACATGATTCTTCTAAAAGACTAATAATAATAATAATAATAATAATTACAAACTAGCAATAAAATGTGGGCTTGCTTTCAATAAATTCTCAACATGTTTGGGGCCTTATGAAACTGTGTTATTGAGATACCTGGTATAGAAGGTGCCTATCACAAAAGTGAGACATGCAACATATATCTGAACACTCCAGTCTGAATCTGTCGTGTGTCAGACACAATTAAAAGAAACAAACTTGAATGTTATATATTATAGTTATAGGATATATAGTTATATTTTTATTCTGGTGTAAGGTATCAGTCGCAGGGTTGCAGCCTATCCAAATGTGGCCGTGTAATTTCTGATTCAGCCTCACCTCATTGATGTGGATCAGAAATCGGTTTGATTCCTCCTCCGGGTCGATGATGCCACCTTTAGACCTCTGTCTTTCCAAAAGCTTCTGGAGTTCAAACCACTTCTGTTGAAAGTCTGAGCCGATGGCTGCTTCATCCAGCTGAGAGAAAAAAACAACACAAGTCTGATGCTTTTTTTTTTTTTTTTTTTTTTTTTTTTTAAAACAGTCAAACTGTTGAGGTGTAAAGTTCCTTCCTGATCCTGGAAACAGCAGTGAGCAAAACCACCTCCCCATGAGCTCCATGAGTAAAGGTGGTGATTGACCTCATGGTTTTACCTCAGGCAGCTGGGGGGCAGGGGACGACAGCAGCTGATCAACATCATACGCCAGAGGTTCTCGACACACCGGACACACCACAGTCAGCTCCTGTTGGAGGACTCAAAGTGAGGATTCAGTGTTTCTTTGATCACAGCTATTTAACTGTCAACACATCAGCTGACATCAGACCTGACAGTCTGCTCTCTCTCTGGTCTTGTCCTCCTCCAACTCCTTCTCCCTCTGGCGCAGCTCCCCCTCAGAGTGGCTGGCGTAGCGGCCGAGGCAGTGCGAGTGGAAATAGTGGTAGCAGCTCGTCTTGGTGAACGTCTCCCCCTCCTGGCAACACACAGGACACACAGCAGCAGGACGGGGTGAGCTAGAGTTTTAGCAGATGCTGATTACAGGAATATTTGTGGTAATATTTAAAGAAGAGAGACATTAAAGCACTATTAATTTCACTTTTTGATCACTTGTGTGCAACAGAACTGTACCTGTACATTTCATTTGTGACAAAAAAATAGGTGTCATTTCATTATCAATAAATCTACCAATTATTTTCTTGATTAATTGATTAATGAAAGAAAACAATGAAAAATGTCAATAAATAATAGAATAAAGGAGAAATACTACTGAACTCATCCATCTCATCCTCTTTTCCAGGATTCTGAAACACACTGAGCAAACTGAAACAATATTTCTCATCATCTGGACCCTGAATATTTCAGGGTTTTGTGGAGTCATTTCATGACAAATTAACTTTTTTTTAATCATCATAGTTTGTTCTGTGCAAGAGAGAAATGGGACTCTATTCAATCTGTTTTCTCTACTCAATATTTTTAAATCTGGCAACATCAACATCCAGAGGAAGAAGAGCAGCTGTTTGAGATTAACAAGACATACGAGTAACTCAGGGGAAAGGTTTTTGTTTGACATCCATGAAAACAGTCTTGGCTTTGAAAATAAAATAGTTTCCTGCCTGTTAACACATCCAGCAGGCTGGAGGTTATGTTAGCTTTCACTTGATGAATGTAAGTGCAACATTCACTCCATCCTTTTGTAAAAATATCGATTAGTGCAGCTTCAAAGCTTTTAAACTGCTGAATTCAACCCTGCTCTTACTTTTCAACAGAGATCAGAGTTCAAAATTTAAGAGGTTTCATCCTGAATCAGGAAAAATCCTGAAAGAGACTGTTGAGGAATTTTTAGACAAAAAAATCCACATAAAACAACATAAAGCTTTCAGAGATTCTGTCAGTGCCAGACAGGAAATGAGGTGGAAACCTATGGAAACACAAACAACTCACCTTAAATCCATAGAGGCAAATGACACAATTTCCATGAGGAATGTTGCTTTCAGTCAGGATTTCTTTTGCTTTCTGGAAAAGAAAAAAAGATGGAGGAGAGTTAAAAATAAAAGCTTAATAAAAATATTACTAATCAGTATCATGAAATAATAATTCCACAGGTAATTATTCTCTTAAATGAAAAAAACTATAGTGACCTCAATGAGCTGGTACAACACTGGCGAACCCAGACAGGACTGAGCCTCCAAGTGAAGACACTTTTGGACACTAAGAAAAAGAGGTTGCACATGATTATAGGGTTTCACACTGGTTATATAAAGCTCCTCGGCAGAGAACAGTGATACTGGTAAATGAGACACACACAGAGAACAGAGTCTACTCAGTCTACATCTTCAGTTCATCACCTGCTGAGCTTGTCATCAGAGAGTCCCCGGGGGTTATGAATGGAGATGGCTGGAGAAGATGAAGGGTACTAAAAATAGAAAAACAGGAGCGAGACTCTTTACTCATGTTCATCAGCATTTATAATGACACCAAAAACAGAAATTTTAATTGCAATAAACCACAACATGACTCTTGTAACTTTAATTTCATAGCATCTAATACTTGGCATTTTGTTTTCCTTATGCAGAAACTCAGCATAGACAAATGCCATAGATAATAGAGAGGGGTACCTGCTGATCGAGCGTCAAAGTCAGGGTGAGTCGGACGAACTGGGAGACCGAGTCCTCCGCTGTGGACGGGTACAGGACCAGACTCACCTCCCAGCCCCTGGAGGACAGAAAACACCAGCAGCCTTTAAAAACAAAGAAAAGCAACTGGAGGCTAAATGAAAGTCAGTGTCTTCAGACAACAACATGGCTGACGCAATAAAACAGCAGCACAAGGCCCAACAGGCCACACAAACCATGTGCTCTGCGCAGACACTCTGTGCCAAACTCTTATTTAAAAAAAAATATGGGAATTTTATGTTTCCTTGCTCATGTACAAAACATTATATCACCTAAAGATTTCAAGATCTTTAATCAATAGAAAAAAGTTGCCCATACCCAAAATTAACTTATCTGAATGATCTCTAACTATTTACAGATTATGCTGATTCATCTGAGGTTTTTTACTGAGTCATCGACAAGTCTAAAAGGTGATCTAACTGCGATGTTAATCTGATGAACAATCTGCTATGACACTGACAGAAGACACTCATCCTAAGGGATAACAGGGGTCTCATTCACTAACTTATGTATGCTAATAACATCCAGGCCTGAGAGGACAGTTTTAGTTTTGTTTATTACCATTTGTTTGTCCTGACAGGTGTTAGTTTAAATGCCTGATGAGGATTTCAGCTCTATTGCCTCTGCAAACGTTTTCACTAAAGTTTATCACCTTCTGTATTTTAATGGGTGTTTTGGTGACACTCTGGTGCCCCCGTAGAGAACAGGTAGGGTGAGCAGATCACCACAATTTGTCCCCTGACAGAATCTGAAACACTACGTGAAAAAAAGATGGAAGTGTAGACCACATATTAATGCTGAAATGACAGCTAACTGTTGTCTCACCCGTCCTCTCTCCTGTTCACTTGTAGTTCATCAAGGTAGATCGACTCTAGCACCTCGATTTCAGACAGCACGCTGCGGAGGAGAAAAACGGCTGCAGTTAAAGTGTTCAACTGTTTTTCTTTTCTGAGCTGTTTTTAACTGTTTAACGTTCACACAAAATAAGCTAGCGTTAGCACGTTAGCTCATACACTGTGCAGCTGGTTAGCTCCATCACACCCGCGACATTACAACAGATTTTACTAAGAGCACAGTGAATGACACTGAACAAATTAAGTGGAGGTTAAATACACAGTGTCATGAGATTTGAGAAGGTGTGGGGGGAGAATTCAGACATGCTGTCAACAAACTCACTCGCACTCCGCTGCCATGATGATGTTTCTGTGTGAGCCGCTGGGTGTCCCGGCTGAGAAGTGTCGTTATCCCGATTCAACACGCTAAAAAAAAAAAACACGTAACCACACCACAAACCTGAACCGTTACTCCTGCGACGGGCGTAAACTCGTTATTCCCGTACACTCAAATTGATAGTTTATTTTGAATGTCCGTACCGGAAGTCATACAATGCTATTATGTCTAACTTGACGGTGATAGTTCACTGTTATCATGAGTGTCGACTGCCGACTAGTGGCCTCAGCGCGCAACTGCGTCTGCATTTTATAGGTATTATGTCAAAAGATGTATGATTTACAAAAAAAAAAAAAAATCTGTTCATTTATCGGGGAGCATGTACTCCCACCATCTTTTGCTATATTTCAAGGGGAGAAACGTGACAAACTCTAGATGTAAAATAGTACTTATTGTCTTTAGTTATACACTGCCCTCTCGTGGTCACAGTGCGTAACTATATCGTTTGCAAAAGTTTTATTTTGAATGTTTTACAGGAAGTAATACTACACTTAATATGATTAGCTTGATAGTAGTGGAGTGTAGTAGTTACACACCGTGGCCACCAGAGGGCAGACATATTCATGATAAGAAATACACAAATATTATTTTCATGTCTGCTGAGGTACACCTGTAACAGAAAACCGACAAACAATGAAAAACCATTATTTTTAAATGATGATTTTTTTTTTGTATTTAAAACCTGCAATTTTCCATTTCTAAACTTTGCAAAACTTTTTTCTTCTTCTTCTTCTTTTCTTCGTCTTCTTCTTCTTCTTCTTCTTCTTCTTATCATTATTATTATTACATGTCAATACGTACAAAAATGTATGATATTGAATTTGTTCACTAGAATATTTAGTAGCTTTACTTGCCATGATTTATAATCACGAATATACACTAAACTCAAAATGAGTAACTACATCAATTTCAAACGTTTTAGTTTGAATGTAACAACCGGAAGTAGTACTACCGTTAATGTAGTTAGCTTGATGTTGGTGGTGTGCCGTTATAGTTACTCGCTGTGGCCACTAGAGGGCATAAATATTGAAAATATTGCATACATTCATAATTATGTATATAAACTTTACGTCGGTAAATGTTAGAAAACAGTTATTAAAACAACTAATTACCGTTAACGTTATTACAAATACCGTTGTAATAATGATGTTAATAATGTTATACTGATACCGTATTAAACAGTGCTTGTTACCATACATTTAAATAGGGTCCTGCAGTTCTTCATTGTGACCACTAGAAGGCAGCAAACACACGATTCTTGGGTCAACTGTCAAGTCAGTGTCATACTTCTTGTGAAAACTTCCTGTGATTTTTCAAAATAACACTACCAGCGTAGTGCTGTAGAGGGAGCGTCTGAGCACCTGCTTTGCGTGAAACTCATTGGAAGAGTAAGGAGAAGAAGAAGAAGGAAGACGACACCGACGAAGAAGAAGAAGTAAACCCGCGATAAGCAAACGTTATGTTATTTTCATAACAGAAGAATGATATGAGCAGCTATTTTCTGACTCACATTAGCTAGTTTGTTGTTACTGAAGAAAGTGTAAGAAAATGGAGGAAACTGTGATGGAATCGGACTCGGCCGAAATTTCGGGATCCGAATCACAACACGGGATCGCTGATGCTTGGGAAACTGTGACAGCAGCTCTGGTGAGTGGGGTTTATCGCCTGACTCGTGTGGTTAAAAGACCCAGAAGGCAACATGGAGGGGACCGATGATGCCGAACCACATTCAAATATCTAACGATATAATATTTTCTTGCTCGTGGCGGTGGCGAACACCCAGTGTGACATGGCATGTTCAGTTGAATTCGGCACATCTGTGTCTCCGTCTCTCTCTTATATTACCTGTCTTTGTCTTTCTTTTTTGTCTCTGGTTGTGTAAATTCTGTCAGTGCTCTGCTCTACTGGCTGTTTGCCTCTGTCTTTGCAAAAACCAACGTCAACTAACTAGCTATTAATGTCTAATATCATAATTTTAATGAAAGAGGTTTTCCTCCTGTTTCCAGATTTACATCACCACGTTGCTCACTGAAGCTCAAACACCGAACTAAAGTAATAGGAAAAACTTTTGACTAGAAGTGGCTTTTACAGTAAATGCTCTGATGAAACCTTTGGCCAAGGCCTAGATACTGTAAGTGCAAGTTCAACACAAAACCTGACTCGAGGCTGTGTATTAACTCTGAATCTCTTATCTGTGTTTGGTCCATTTCCAGGTGTCTCCTGGCTTCTCAGTGACGGAGCAGAGCCTCTCGAACTCCCTGGCCCTGCTGTGTGGTCAGGGTCTGGGACAGCTGGTGGGCGGCTGGCTGCTGGAGACTCTGCAGATGCGTCTGTCCTCCTCCGTGGTTCCCGAGTTCTGGTCCGGACTCAAACAGCCAGAGAATGACCTGGAGGAGAGAGGCAGGGCCTGGGTTCTCCTCACCACCTTCCGGACTCTGTTGGACCGACTGGAGCCATTCCTGGGCAAGTAGAAAAACTATGACTGGATAAGTTGACAGTGGATCACAGGTTTTCTCTGTTTATGTCAGGGGTGCAACAGCATTCAAACAACCCCTCTTCCTCCTCCTAGGTGGTTTGGAGCGGCTGGGGATGTGGCAGGACGAGGGCCGTGGCGGTCTCTGTGGCCCGGGGCCCAGGGGCCTTCAGGAGCGGGCCTTCACCATCATCAGGGCCCTCCTCCTCTTCTCCCCCTCCCCTGTTCTCCAGGAGCGAGTGCTAGAGTTTTACAGCAGGACCTTCTCTGTCTATATGAACCAGGAGGGGGAGGCGGAGGACGGGGCGGAGGCTACTGACAGCCCAGAGGGAGGGGTCTGCCCAGGCTGTGGGGTTCCAGCACAGCAGTGCTGGTGTCAGGAGGCCCTGGAGCAACTACAGGAGCTCAGCCACATACTGTGAGTGGACTCAGGAAGAGGGACAGTAGAGATCATTTATGCATAAATAACACACAGCTGATCATTTCCAAACAACTTTTACTTTTTTTTTTTTTTTTACCAACACACACAATCTGTAGTAGTATTTTAAATTCATAACTTGTCTCATATTTATAATGTAGTGCTATTTTTCTTTTGTCAACAACCTCTGCTGCACTAATCAATAATTTTATAATATGAAATGTTGTGCTCTGTGGTACAAACCCACATAAGAGTTACCTCTCAGAGTTTCCCTTCAGCCTTTTAGCCTCTTTTAGCTCCTAGTTTTGGTTTTACAGAACATTTTCTGTACAGTTCAGTCTCAGTGTTTCCAGCAGCAGCTGTTTTCATGAATCACACTCTGATAAAGCCACTGAAAAGTCCATGACCTGCTCAGCAGCAAACAGCAGACAGACGGTTAGAGAGCAGCTAGTCAACATAGTGGAGCACTGAGCAGCTAAAGAGCCAGATATTTCCCTCAGGAGTTGGTGGAGACCAAACACAGAGTTTTAAATTCAACTAAACAAGTTTAAAAATAAATCTGCAAATGGCCACCAAATCAGACAACAACATACTGCAATACAGTACAGATGAACTCAAATCAGGATAAGGTAATCTTAGATTCAGTTAGAAATTAGGTGTTTTTCAAAAGCAGCCCAGCCCACATCAGATCCCAGTTTGTTCCAGTTTTGCACTTGAAAAGTGAAGCAGCTGATGCAGTCAAAAATAAATTAAAGTAAATTCTCAAGGTTGTTTCACAAAGTGCTTCTCCTTTCCTTGAAGCAAACAACAATGACAAACAGACAGTTTAGGAACTACATTCCCACAATATAATTTTCAAAAACCACGACACTACACGACGCTTCCTAAAGTAAAACATGTTTCCTCTTTGTTATCTTGGGAAAAACAGGATGCGATAAATCTGAAATTCATCCACTATTTTTGGTTTGAAGCCAGTATTGAAACAGTACATGATGTATTGGACATTATTTTTTTAATTGTTTTTTTTTTTTTATATTCATGTTGTAGTTCAAAACTCCAGCTGCTGGAGTGGGTCAGCTCCGAGGCCGTCACCTCCATCCTCCACAAGCTCATCGAGCAGCGAATGGAGCAGCACTGCAGGGGCGAGTACGAGTGCTCCTTCCTGCTGGAGTTCCAGGAGGTAAAACAAGATGATCAGTGAATATTAATCATGAAGTTTTTATCAGGATAAGCCCCTTCGTTAGCCGTTAGCTGGTGGCTAATAGGTGGTGGTAAGGTTGATTTTCCTTTTTGTTTTTGTGTGAGCAGTGGCTGGAGCTGGTGCTGGGCTGGCTGAGCAAGGTGTTTGCAAGTGAGGCAGACACAGAGGGTCCGGTACCTGCTCCCAGCATTCCTAGTGTACCCAGCACACCCAGTGCTCCCAGCATCCAGGCCGGCCAGCCCACCAGCCCCATCCTGAAGCAGTGGAGATGCCACATGCACCAGTTCTTCTGCAGGATCTACGTCAACATGAGGATCGAAGAGCTCTTCAGCATCATCAGAGGTGAGAGAGAAAACAGCATGTTACTGGTTGTGTGGGTTACGTCCCAGCATGTCTTCAAAGTCAGTCAGTCATGCTTTTAATCAGAATTGAACTGGAATGGTAAATAAGTTTGGTTTCTTTAAGTGACCAAAGATTTTTTGCACAAACAGGATTTTTAAAAAATGAAAGTCCAGAGATGATTGGTCAGTTTATGAAGGTTTTTTCAGGCTAACAGTTTCCACCTGCTCCAAGTCTTTGTGCTAAGCTAGGCTAAATACGTCCTTGACTTATCTGTATCCTGGACACTCAGAGATGAAACCTCTGACTGTGGGAAATACAGATAACAAAAAGATTTGCTCACAAGTCAGTGTCATTTTTAAAGGTTCAAATCTGCCCTGCACTTTGTGTCCCTGTTATGTTCTGTAAGTGAATCATACAGTACAAAAACAGCGGAGCCCAGACATCCTCATCAGTTTCTGTTATCACAGTTTGAGTTTATAGTGGAAATGCTCAGTTAGGGGGAATGAAATCAGCTGACTGTGACTTTTCCTGTGTTTATTTCCATGTGTCCTGTCTCTCAGATTTCCCAGAATCCAAAGCTGCCATTGAGGATCTGAAGTTCTGTCTGGAAAGAACCAATCAGAGACAGCAGCTCCTCACCTCATTAAAATCTGCTTTTGAGAGTCGTCTTCTGCACCCAGGTTAGTGAGCAGTGTAAGATACTGTAATGTGATGGTTTTGGAGCTTTCATGATATCTGTATGAGATATCTGAAGGAATAGTATTGGCGCAGTATACAGTATGTGCAGTGATTAGACAGCAGAACCAGAAGCTATTTGAAAATCAGTTCAGATTTATATTGAGCCTCTGTGTCTGTTGCACCTTCCGTCCATAGGCGTTCACACGTCTGATATCCTCACGGTTTACATCTCGGCCATCAAGGCCCTCAGAGAGCTGGACCCCTCCATGGTCATCCTGCAGGTCGCCTGCCAACCAATCCGCAAATACCTCAGGTGAGTCACTTTATACTCATGTAGGTTCTTTTCTTACATTAAATGTGTAAAATATTCAATTGTAATCTTGCTTTGTATGAAGTGTAATTGGTGGTTGATATCTTTGATCTCTCTCATCTTCATCCTCATCAGCTGGTCACAAACGTAATGTAAACATAAATATAAAACCTCTTTAATCCTAATGGGAGATTATAGAGATCTTTACACCTTCAAACTAGAATTTATCACCTCATGGTTGTTTCCTTCACCAACAAGTCGAGTTGCAGAAAATATGGTCACAATCTCCCATTTCTGAGTTGCAGTGTTGAATAATAACCAGATGTGTTTTTGCAGAACATTATGCCGTCACAGTGAAGTTGACCTCTGCACCAGTGACAGAGGCATAGAAATCAAAATTTACTGTAAACAACTATTGAAAATTAAATATAAAGCATGAAATTTGAACTAAAACACAAAAACAGATAAATCAAGACAGTTTCTGCCTGTATGCTCAAACAGCTGACGTTTAAGTCTCTCTGGTGCGTTACAGGACACGGGAGGACACGGTGAGGCAGATCGTTGCCGGTCTCACCGGAGACGCTGAGGGCTGCACTGACTTGGCCTCCGAGCTGTCACGAGGAGACCCCGTGACTCTTGAGATGCAGGACAGTGATGAAGAAGGCAACCACCCAGAGGACTGGACCCCAGACCCCACAGACGCCGTGCCAGGTCAGCGAACGCATCATATCTTAATGTATGGTGTTGTTCAATTATCTGAACTTCACTAATGTGTCTCCTCTGAACATGTGTCAGATAAAATGGGCTCGAAGCGTCGCTCGTCAGACATCATCAGCCTCCTGGTCAGTATCTACGGCAGCAAGGACATCTTCATAGACGAGTACAGAGCCGTGCTGGCTGACAGACTGCTGCACCAGCTCAACTACAACACCGCCAGGTACATGTGCACAAACAGGCTTCCTCTTCACACCTCGTGATCACCGCTTAGACTTCGATGTGAATGAGCCAGAAATCTGTAATTACAGACAGAGATGAAGTTAGGGTTTTAACTTGATAGAATTTTGTTTTAAAGATCTACAAATTTGAATGACTTCACTTTTGTTTTTTTCATAGACAAGGGTGAAACAGATAGCTAATGACCATGAACGAACTGAACTGACCATCAGCTGCTGGCTGGTCTTCGTTGCCACGTGATGTCATCATCTGATGTCGTTCTATATATTTATTATTTTTACTGTTTTGTCGTCTGTTTGCAGGGAGATTCGTAACGTGGAGCTGCTGAAGCTCAGGTTCGGGGAGTCTCACATGCATTACTGTGAGGTCATGTTGAAGGTAAACACACTCTTGTTTTAGTCACTGCAGTCATTGTTACAGTCCTCTCTGAAATATGCACTGATCTTATAACATTGACTCACAGATATTCAGCTTGTTTTTTTCCACCTGCTGAGTTTTAGTTGAGAACTTTACTCTTATCATAGTCTATTTGATTATAAAACAAAAACTGACTTTCACTGTTGTTTACTAGGGAAGATAAAATAAATTGTTTTAAATTTCAAATCTATAATTTCCCTCAATAGCACTGTCTTCTAGATATGTTTAAATAAAAGTAAAACACATTGTCTCCCGTTCCTCTCGTCCAGGACATGGCAGACTCTCGCAGGATCAACAGTAACATCCGAGAGGAGGAGTCGAGGCTGAGCGAGGAGGAGCAGCCCCCACTGTCCCTGTCAGCCATCATCCTGTCCTCCGAGTTCTGGCCTCAGCTGAAGGAGGAGAAGCTGGAGCTGCCCCCGCTCGTCTGCCAGGCCATGGAGGCCTACACACACCGCTACGAGAAACTCAAGGTGGAGTTCACCTGCTGCTTCCTGGTTCTTCTGTGAGGCCAGCGGTGGGGATTTAACGTCTGAGCATCTCAACCCTGTAACATCAGTCTGTCGTCTGCATTTCAGGCCATGAGGACGCTGAGCTGGAAGCCTCACATGGGTTCAGTCACTCTGGATGTGGAGCTGGAGGATCGCACTCTCACCAACCTCAATGTCACTCCCATCCACGCCGCCATCATCCTGCACTTCCAGGAAAAAAGTACGCTCTTTCATTTCATTCTTGACGGGAGTGTAGAGTTGATTTAAAATTCTAATCAAATCTTGAGCTTGATTTGTGCTTCTCAACACTGGCTTCTTCATTCACATAACAATAACATTTTACTAAATTACTAGCCAGGAAGTTGAATTTAAAAGATCAACAGCATTGTCAGATTTCACTTGTCGTAAAGTAGCTAAGTATTTGCTCGTGGAAGATTTGTTTTCAAAGATCAAGTTATCATCTTGAGGCTGATATTGATTCCTCCTCCTGAATACAGACAAGTTACTGTTGCTTAAATGCGGTGCAGTAGGAAAATATGGCAACAGCCACAAATCAGGATATTTTATAACAGTTAAATGCAATTTATAAATTAGTTTAGACTGTAGGTTTGTAGTCACTCAAGCTTAGAGACACAAGACTTTACTCACCACAAATTCCTACACTAATCACATCAGCAGAAGTAGGGACGCACCGATCCAAGAACACTGGATCCTTTCCCGATTTGACTTCATAAAGCAGATCAGGTATCAGCCATGACATGATGGATCCACATCATATTCACTTTGTTTGTCAGTGTCATGAGAATCTTCAGTGTTTCTTCTGTTGGTCAGCAGGCCTCCAACTCAGGTTTTAGTACCTGTACTCATGTTGCTAAATATAAAACTGATATATAAATCTAATGAGGACGAGTCCCACACAGTAGAAGTTTGAGCTGAGGTTCTGGAAAGTTGACAGAAAACGTTTGTCGTCCGTCAGGTTCTTGGACACTGGAGGAGCTGAGCATGAAGCTGGGCGCCCCGAAGGAGCTGGTGCACAGGAAGCTCGCTCTGTGGCAGCAGCACGGCGTGCTGAGGGAGGAGGCGGGAGGACGCTACTACGTGGTGGAGACGGGTTCATCCAAAGAGAAGATGGAGAGAGGCGTGATGCTGATCGACAGCGACGAGGAGAGAGACTCCAACACCACCACCCAGTCTGAGCAGAGGGAGGAGAAGCTGCAGGTGCTCACACACACACACACACACACACACACACACACACACACACACACACACACTCAAATGTACAACAACAGTTAACAGGATGAAAAGTGAATGCATTGCCAAGAAGCCTTTGAAAACACTCAGTCTCTGTCTCTGCAGCTGTTCTGGGCCTACATCCAGGCCATGCTGACCAACCTCGACACCATGACGCTGGAACGAATCCACTCTATGCTCCGGATGTTCGTCGCCACGGGACCCGTTGTTACGGAGATGGACGTCAACGAGCTGGAGGCCTTCTTGCAGAGGAAGGTGAGGGAGCATCAGCTGATGGTCTCTGCAGGCGTCTACAGACTCCCCAAATCCAACTGAGGAAGGAGGAGGCGGGCAAACTGTTTAAGTGTGACGCTGCGTTCATGTGCTGTGAGAAATATGAAAATGCTCTTCTGCTCAGCCTTTGGGTGAAAAACTGAAAAACTATTACAGACTGAGATGAACTCTTTCATCACCCACAGGTAAGTATCAGTCGATTTCAGGTTAATCCAACAGAATTTCCACCTGACTGTCGAACTGGATTTTCCAATGATATGAATGCAGCATAATTTTATGAAGGCTATTCCTCTGAAAAGTTTGGTTTTTCAAAATAAAAGCCCATCCACCCTCTTATGCATCTGTCCAGACAGTGTTAATGCTGCTAAGTTGTGCATGTTATTGGTGTTGAATACTGATGTAACAGACTGATGTATGATTATAAAAGCTCTTTAATATCTTGTGTGTCTTTGAACTGTTTCAATCAGGGACGGCAGCCTTTTTTTTGTTTTGCTGACAACTCATTACAGTTTTTCATTGAGCTGCACAAACACCATGTGACAGGTTTCCAGAGTTTTGAGGATGTTATACTGTTTTTTTCTGCAGTGGTTAGAAACATTTACTTTTCTGATTAAGATTTTGTATTTAAAATACTCCAGTACATAAGATTGTCACTGCAGAACTTTGATGTGTAATGAATTATTTCTACACTGAGGTCCTGCAGCTTTTACTTAAAGGATCTTAGTCTTCTTCCACCACTGTTTTTACTTTTTTGACAGTGGAGACAGACAGGAAGAATGGGGAGAGAAAGTAAGGGAGTGACATGCAGTAAAAAATCCATCCAGCTGGGAGTTGAACTGGGGATCTTACTGCTCAGGGTTTTTTGCGCCCATGTGGTATGCACCCAAACCACTCGCCCCCGTTTTAATTTCTTGGAAGCATAGTTGAATTTCAATATATCAGCGTAATCGGGAAAGGAAAAAAAACTAAATTTTTATTGGGTCAGAGTTTTGTTTCTTAAAAGACAATGTAATCTATTCAATATCATTCACCAGTTTGCGATCAACAGCCCATCTTTTAACTGTCGAGAGACTTCAGAGTAGTCAGGATGATTTTCTAGTAATAGGTGCCCAAGTTAGTTTAATGTGTTAAACTCTGCTGCAGGTTGATCATCTTCATAAGAAAATTTTTGAATTTTACATTAATTATTGTTCTAGCTGAAGCACTGGTCCGTGTGCAGGGATGTTTTTGATACAAACAAAGTCTGGATTTATTGCTTTATTTGGATTTGGACACATTTGCTAGGCAACAGAGATTTACATTTAAAAAAACAACAACAAACGAATGACGAACATTTTGGGCTTGTATTTGTCTCAAGGTTACACATACTGTTGTCTTAGATTACTGGCCTCATTTGAGTGAAACAAGGCATACACATACATTGGACTGCACTCGTCACACTGTTAGTGTGTCAAAGTTACGATTTAATAACAACTGCAACCAGTTCCCTTTCAGTGGTAAAATACTTGTTCTGTATTAAGAAAAACAAAAAGACGTCGGCACATACCAGTGGTTCACTAGAGCTAAGTTAAAGGACCAGACCAGTGTTGTTCTATGTGTTAGCTATTTTACTACAGTTACATACACTTCACATCTCACCGCCATACTTCAAAGCAGATTGTAGTGTTTTTGATTTATGAATTTATCAACTTTACAGGAAGCAGTTTTTCTGTTTGTTTCACTACATGAAAATCAACTCCCAGAGACTTGAAACTATTGAGTTGGTTACAACATGCCTGCTCTGACTGTTTCAGTTATGTTATTTCTTTTACAGAAGTCTCACTTTAGCAGAATGTTCTGTGATGCAGTGTTTCAAGCCGAATGACATGTCAAAGCTAAAACTGGAAGGTTAAAGTCATTTTTCAAGCAAAATGCCAAACATGTTATGATTCTAGCTTCTCGTTGTCCTATTTAATAGTAGACTGAATATCTTTCTGGCTCGGACTTTCAGTCAAACAAAATAAGCTATTTGTTGGCACCATCTTGGGCGTTAGGGAATTGTAATTGGCCCTTTTTACTATTTCCTGGCATTTCATATTCCAAACAGTCACCAGATTAATAGATAATAAAAAATAATCATTATGTACAGAAGGCGTCCTGACCAGCCAGCTCCTCCATCTTCAGGCTTCAAAAATCTAAACCACTACAACATGCTTTTAAATTTGACTTGTAAGACATGGGCTAAAAAAACGTTTTTTTAAAAACATCAGAATGGTCCTTTAACTCCTGTAGCCTCCAAACTGCTACATATTGTCAGTGCTGACAGACTGAATCCCTCAGCCTCAGTTACTTTAACAACCCATAGACTGTTGTGTTGTAACTTGGCGTCGTAAAGAGTGAACCGCACAGTTTCCGACTTTTTTTATCTGCAGTTTGAAACACACAACACTTATCTCCTAAGGCACAGTTTTCCCAATCTTCTTTGCTTTTTGTGTTAAGCGATGAGCGTCGAGTGACTTTGGTGTCCATCTGTGTCTCAGCAGCATTTCTTCCCTCTCTTCCTGCGGTCTCTGTCTCTCTGGGCATTGATGTTGACCGTGTCCTTCTCCCGCTCTCGTTCCCTCTCGGCTCTGTTCTGGCTCTGCTTCTTGGCCCGGAGCACCATGCGGGTGAATGCCATGAACATCTGAACAGAGGAACAACAAAACAGACTGAACCTTTACAGCTACTAAAATTGTTCTTTGGACACCTGAGGTTTGCATCCTTAAAAAGGAATATAGAGAAAACATGAGTACGTAGTTATAGATATAAATGCACCGATAACATTGCCCTGCTTGACAAATATGTATATAAAAACTGTTAAATGCAGTTTTAGTAAAGTAAAAAATTCTAAATATTAATTTTAAAAAAAATCAGTGTAAATATTGTAATATAAAGGAAGCCACTGCACGCAGGACATCTTGGAGTTACCTCTTCAACGTTTATGTTCTCCTTGGCGCTGGTCTCAAACACCCGAACGCCCACCGACTCCCCAAAACGCACAGCATCCTGGGTATCCACCTGTTTCCTGGCAGGGTCATCGTTCTTGTTTCCCACTGAGAAAGAGAGCAGGAACTTTATCTCTGCACTTAAAAGACTACTGTACCTTTCTTCTGTGAAAACACTGTTTATGTTAATGGCTGGTACTATTTCAACATTTATTATTTTCACCAAATTGCATGAAGAGACAAAAACCAACAATGAATTTATTCTACCACCATACTTTTTTTTTTTTTTATTAAAAAAGGTCCCATAATGTATAAAAGGTAGCTGTCCATGTTTTTGTGATTATAAAGCAGGTCTAGGTTCTATATTAAGAAAATGAGCCTCAAAACGAGCCGTCAGGACTTCTGTAACTTTGTGATGTCACAACACCAACCTTGCAGCAATTGATTTCTCTGATATTTTTTTTATTAGATCACTCAGAAAACAATCAGCCAATCAGAAGAGAGGCTCAGAGCTTCTTTTTGGTTCTTAAAACCACAAATATATCTCCTTACGGATCAACACTTCAAATAAAATACCAGAAAAATGTAAAATATGGGACCTTTCAAATAAACATATTGAACTTCCTGTTTTTGTTTTTTTTAGAATCTCACATTTTAAACTTTACAGAACACACAGAAGGAACCTTCTAGTTTTGGTTCCTGGGTCATAAAGAAGTCCGAGCTCCCAAAGCTGCTCTTTGAGTGAGCTGCTGCACAGGGCGTCACACTGTCCCACCAATAAATGTGAGAATGTTTAACAGTATTTCACCCTGCAAATAACATGAAATTATGATTCTTTCAAACTCTCATTAACACTGTTGACTCACCTAAGATCTTGCAGACGGTGTCACAGTTCTGGGAGATTTCATTTAACCACCTCTTAACATTGACAAACGACTCTGGATTCGTCACATCGTAAACAATAATGACACCGTGGGTGTTTCTGTAGTATCTGGAAAAGGAAGGATGAAGCAGAATGAATTGGGTGATAAACCACCAGGTTAAAATCAAAGTGAGGAAAACTCCTGAACATAAAACCAGTTTTGGTCTGGAGATGATTACGTTGATGTGATGGTTCTGAATCTCTCCTGCCCCGCCGTGTCCCAGATCTGCAGCTTCACCCGCTCTCCTTCGATGTCGACTGTTCGGATCTTAAAGTCAACACCGATAGTGGTGATGTAGCTGCCTGCAGGAGAGCAGCGAATCATCAGAGAGCAGCACACACTGTGCAATATGTGAGGCACATTACCTCCATGCATCAGTCTTTGTCTCATGACAAATACAGCAGATACGAGCTTCAACATTTCCATCAGAATTAGCTTTTTGTCTGTTTTCTTTTGTCTAGCCTACATTTTTTGTCACATTGAATTTGTCTGTGTGTGATGTAATCGGTAAGGAAACGGACCGATTACAAACATGGTACAGTAACACTATAATAGGGATGGGGGCTCTGTTGGAGTAGGACAGAGGGGGAGGGGACATATTGTCTTTGTTCAACTGCCTCAGTGATTTATTACATTCTGTATGACTTTAAATACCAAAAAAAAAAAGACCTGGACATTTGTCTAAGATGAGGGTCATTCATACTCCAAACCATTCAATACATGGATTAATATCCATGTTCAAATAGCTGCAACACATGTAGATTTATTACTTAGCCTGTGTTTTAACACCACTGCAGTGTGTGGAGCTGTGGCGCGGCCACTCCAGTGTGTGGTTGGTAGAAAAATTATAATCTACACACTGCTCTTTGCTCCCTAATGACTTTTATTCTCTGTTTCAGTCAGTCAGATCTTTTGTCTGATTGTTTATTTGTTTTGTGTTCCAGTTGTTTTCCCCTGTGGCTGATGGTCACTTCAATGTTTTCTGAAAACAGTGAAAAGTCTGTTGCAGATTATATATGTATATTATTCTTATAGTGTGATGTATATCCACCTAATGAACAGATTTTTGGATGCTTTTCCTCCAAATGAAATATTAAGCCACAACATCAAAGATTTTTCATTCATAATGGATTATATATGTTGACACCGTGTTATAAAATTAACTGAATGTGTCAAATCATCTGTGCTTGAGGAAATTACATTTATGATGCTGATGGTTCCAGGACTGTTGGAGTATGTATGAACTTACTGACTGAGATCTACCTCATTCTCCTATAGCGGTCTGCAGGGCCTGTGGGTGGAAATGTTTTCATCCAAATTGGGGATTACATCCAATCGATATCTTTGAAGAGGGCTGTTCTAAATAAAAAGTTCCATGTTCTACATGTCCACCCATCCCCCAACATTTGTTCAAAAACCTGCCTCCTCTGGAGCTCCTGACAGGTTAGAACAGCTCTGATAAACCCTGGAGATATGATGACTTGTCTTGATAAAATGCTTTTACATGTCTGGTTTCCTAACATGGGGAGGCTTGATAAACGTGAGTCCTGGTATTACTTTCATGTGACTTAGATTTTTGGTAACTCACCAGAGAAGGAATTGTCTGCAAAGCGGAGCAGAAGGCTGCTTTTCCCCACATCTGAGAGACAAACAGAAACCAGAGGGAAAGGATTAACAATAACTGTGACCATTCAGGCAAACCAGTTATGTCTAAAGTTTACTTTCAGAATGACAAGACCATCCCATCCTGAATGACAGCTTCCTTCCAGTAATGTCATAAACTAAATATGTGGGTTAGGTTAGCAGAAGTGAAACTAAGCATGAACTAAGGGCAGGTTGGACTCGTACTTAAAATGTGTGATTAAAAAGTGGCTGACATCCTGACAAAACCTGAATAAGGTGCTGAAAACAGCCCTGAGAGAACCAGTGGCAATTTGTTAGAAAGAGATTTGACAAAAACCAGAATGAAGCAGGAGCAGAATGGGAAGTCACATAATTACTAACACTATGTTACACTCAACAACAAAATTGTCTCGCTAAGAAACGAACGGTAGTAATTGAGGATGAAGACATTCAACTTTCTTTACAATAAAGGGGCAAATGTCTGCAGGCAAAGAGGAAAACATTTCACGATGATCCATCACAATACTCAGGATTTGTACCACATCACTATAGAGTCCGAGAAGTGACAAATGTCACTAACAGGCTGCCTGACCACTCAGAGCATTTTTGAATCCATTAATAAACAATTCAAACAGTTTGTTTAAATAATGCCAGTCAAGCCAGATCACAGAAAACCAGAAACAAACTGTTGTAACTTCTGACTATCTGTCCTCAAACAACACTAAAACCTAAAGAAAATGTGTCCTCATTCAAAAGTGAAACAGACTAATTCTAAAGATAAAACCTCCTCTCTCCATGACACCGGGAATCATTAGGAAACGTTACAGGAAAAACTGTTCAGGGAATTGTTCCAGTGAAGGAACATAAATCCATGATGATAATATCACTGGGAATCCACCTTGTACATAAATAAATCCTCATAGGTCAAATGTAAAACAAGAACAGAAAACCAGCTTTGAACTGAAAACATTTCAAAATGTCTGAGAGGTGTAAATTTTTAGAATAAAAAAGGACTCCCTCCCATAAAATCTCCCTGAAACCATCTCCTCAGAGGTGAATTTTTGGGGCCACTGAGCTTTCACCAGTACCACTGGTTACTGGCTGATACAACACGTGTAGTGTTTACAATATGGTGGACTGGAGCAAGTGCTCACAAGTGTATCTAGACTCCCCAGCAGTTATACAATGAAATCTAATCACTGCACAAAAATAATTTCCTGCAGGGAGGAAGGTGATCTACAATGACTCAGCATTTCCTGCAGCGGGTCTAAAAACAGATTTTTTTTTTAATGCCCCCAGTCACAATCATAATCAGCTTTATCATAAGAACAAGTGGGGAAAAAACAGATGTTCTGTGACTTCTTACTCTCCAACAACGACAAGAGTCTGAGCCAGAATTTGATCTGCAACAATAAGCAAATAGGAATTGATAAAATAAAACAATTCCCAACAGCAGTGTTTATGTTTGATACCAAAGCTCTGAGGCCTGTTTCAATATTCCACAACAGTGATGTCTGAACTGCTCTGAAGATCGAGCAGTTTGAAACTTAAAACAAAAAACGACTGTTTGACAGTGTGATTCAGTCTGTGGTTTTCCGTGTCAGAACTTGTGACCTTGATCCTAATGAAATTCTTTTAAACTCTGATAAATATTTTTTGGTGTTATTCGGGCTTTAAAGCAGAGAATGAGAGAAATGCCAAGTTTTTCATAATGATGCAGATTTTTTTTTTTTTTTTTTTTTTAAGTCCAGGTTCAGGTCAACAGAAGCGCAGGCACATGAAGGTTACAATTCCTGACACAGATCATTATGGTGGTACAACAGACTACTGTTTAATGTGGAATAATCAGCTGTAGGTAATGTGCTGAGGAATCCTCAGAAAGCTTAATTTTGCCATCATCAGAAAACAGGCTCCTCTGTCAGAGCACACGTCCACTCCCTGCGTGCCCTCTCTCACATGAACGTCTATAAATTACTAACTTCAGCCCTCTTGATAAAAAATCTGGAGGTATCTGAAAAAATACCATCAATCTGAAATATCTAATTACCTTAAACCTCACTGAACCTGTGGTTCCCATACTGCAGTCACATATGACCAGAGGGAATTTGGAGTAACACTTATGTTAAATAGACCATTGTCACAGTCAAACACAGATAAAACTAATAATATGATTAATTGCTGAATTGCACTGCAAAAACTACTGGAACAAAGTTAATGTTGTTCGTTCCATCTGTGTGCTTCCCATTGCCTGCACACTAACAACTAATGAGGACCATGCTTTAAAAGAATCATGCAGTTCATCTTCTTGATGATGTTATTTCAATGCAAATCTACTTGGTTCCTTTTGTTACTCGCTTCCCCAGTTAACCAGCTGATACAAATCTTGTAGACTTTGGGAATCACTGACTTATATTCACTTGCATGTAGCCTATTAATGCCATTTGTCTCCTCTGGGACTCCTCTGGGAAACAACCTGCTTTGTTAACAACTCAAAATGCACTAACTGGAGTCTCCAATGATGAGCAGTTTAAAGAGATGATTGTAGTCTTTCCCCGCCATCTGGATTGGCCTCTTACTGTATTTCCAAGTAAAATCAGTTTCATAGGAGGAAGTGATTCCCTACTCTTCCCAGTGTTGTTTGTTTGTTCCACCTCCCAATGCTACGAGCTCAAAGTAGAGCTAGAGTTTGTCCAAAAATCACAGGTGTTCCCCTGCCGATAAGAGAACATTTCCAGTTGAATTTCTCCACTTTTCAGTTTTGATTTATCCTTAAAGTTCAAATGTTCACATCATTCTCTTTGGTTTCAAAGTGAAACCACAGCAGCCAGCAGAGTATGGAACATTTCTCGAGAGCTGTGCATTTATGATTCATGCTTGACGGCTAAGACTGGTCGCATGGCTCCACCTTAGTTCCAGTTCCACCCAATGAAACTCATTCAGGGTATTTCCAACTTGTGACGACTCATCGATTTTGACATCCACAGTTCTGTCAGTGCAGTGTGGACACTCCCTCCTGTCTCCTTTGGATGCAGTCCAACATTGAACGTAACGTCTTCACAGAGGTCTACGCATTTAAACACTGATAGTCACTCATCTAAAGCTCCGTGATAGAGGGGTGACATTCTGTGGTTATTGCTCTGACAGCCAAATGGACTGGTTACTTGACAACTGATGGTAAATCCAGTTATTGCTCACTCATTAACTCCATCCCTTATTTAAAATAAGTGAGAAACTAAGATGTTCCTCTTTTCACAGCATTCAGTGGTTATATCTGCTGAGGTTCCTTTCAGTTGATCCCTTAATTTCGCTTCAGTTCCTCTGGTCGTTGGGTAAAATGTCAACCATTCCCTGTTTCATTACAAGAGAATGGTCTCACTTCTCTCTTCACCAGCCCAGGTTTAATAGGTGCTAAACAAGAAAAGAGACAAAAGTAATATAAGGTTAGACCAAATAACATCAATCAAGCAGCTCACCACAGTTCATTTTTGATTACTGTTTGCAGTGTGTGCCCCTCCTTACGTCCCTCCCTGTTCTTCAAACAACAGCTGAGTCACTAAATATAACTTCCTCATCCTGCTTTATCCACCCCCATCCTATAACTTAGCTGGGTAAGCTAGGAAGCAACAACACAGGCTCCTTGACTGACAGAGTGAAGCTGAGCTAAATTGGGGAAGTAGAGCTAGGCTAGCTAACAATTTTCCATGAAAACAGGAAAGGCTGCCTGTGAAAGTGTTTTATGGGACTTTGCTAATGTGAGCAAATCTAGCCCCAGTACGCGATGGTTTGCGAGCAGAGCCGGCCACGAATCCCTGTATAAAAACTTTACATTAATGATTCTTTGCATATTAGCAAAGGTTATCACATTGTCCAATACAGTTACAGCTCTTGTTCACTCTTTCATTGATCACCCTTCAATTCGGCCCACACCGACTCCCCCAAACTGTATTTGTTTTAATAAAAATATGCAATTTGAGAACGAGTGTTTGCCGGTTGGCGAGAGTTTGGCCGTGTGTTCAACTGAGGACGACGACGACAGCTTTATGACGTGCAGTAAATAAACACTGAAATTAGCACACAATCAATATTTGATTAATTAAGGTATGAAACCTGCTGTATGAGAAGGAAAAAAAACCTTGAGTCATTTAATATGTGGTAGGAGCACTTGCCCATAGACGAGCTGATTTTTGCAAAGATTTTGAACGTAGTTTGGCGTAAAATTCCCATCCATCAGCACAGGTCCACAGCGGGACACCCACGACAGTACTGGTACAACGGAAGGTTTACATGAAACTGATGTCTAAATTTCGTAAAAGGAACAACGGTAATCGGAATATGTTTCATTAACTTGGTTGCAGTTGCGCCGTTGAAGCAAGGAGGCTAATGTGTGGACAGCTCACATTGTCCGATACGTTCTTGGTTTGGGAGAACTAAGCCAAACTTCCCATGGAAATCAATTACTTTTCGGAAAAACATATTAATGATGCTACATCTTAGCCTGAGTTACTCGTGAAGACACAACAATAACGGATTGAAAGTCGTTCTTCAATTCGGCACACATCAAATCACGTCATACTCACCCGTTAAACCACAAATTCTTCCAACGGTCACGTAAGTCTCAGCTGCCACAACATTTGCCGTAGGAGGTAATCCACGAGAGCTATGAAACAGCAAATTAAATACTATTTTCTTCGCGTTAAGCGCCAACTACTTCAACCGGAGCAACAAAGAAGCCTAAAATAACCCATACAAAACCGCTTATGTGTGTTTTTTAGGATGGGCAGTGATGTTGATAAGCAAGAAAACGCTGCAACTTCCAGGATCTTTTATCCAGTCTGGAGTGACGGTCTCTGGGCCTGACCCTGGCCTGCCACTGACTCGTACTCAACACCCAAGACGTCAGAAAACTTCTCTCCTTGGAAAAACTTTGAACGACCCTGATTATAAAAACTTACTGTGGTCGTCTGGTGTACTTGGTGCTCGTTTGGTGGGTCATGTTGACAGATATGCGGTAGACGTTGTTTTCGTTCCGGTGAGGTCCGCTGGATCACCGCTCCGGTCGGAATGTCTCCCCGCCGACCACACCTGACTGTGTGCAGCTGATGACCCACTCTCATCATCTGGTGCTGCGTTCAAGTCATGTGGGAAAACCCCAGATTCTGTGCAACAGACAACTCAGAGTGTATTACTAAACCTCTTATTTAATCAACTGAATTTAGTTCAAATGACACATTAACAAAAATAAAGGATACAACACAAAAAAGGACACAAGGTACACTGATAATTAGAAACAAAAATGGTTGATTAAAGAATATTCAGTGTACACAGTTTTTATCCCTATAGTGTTTTAAAATTAGGTTTCATCTCATTCTTGAACTTCAAATGTCAGCATTTATAGAAGGGAATGTCATAAAGGGCTCATTAAGCCTGTGCCACGTTAAACAGTCAGTGCAAAAATCAACTCTGACAAATTAGTGAACAAGATACAAACCATCTCTTATTAAGTGTAGTTAATTTCCACTAAAAGTGTAAGTTTAAAATATCCTGCAGTTATCTTACACTAATACCTGGTTGTGTTTTAGGGTTTACACAGTCAATTAATATCAACAATTGTCAAGCTTGAACTAAAATTTGCTAAAATACTGCATCCAAATCTGACTTAGTAATGAGACTTTTGTGAAACGAAACTACCAGTAAAGACACACGTAACACTGATGTCGCCATCCCAGTTTCATTATTGCAACAGCAGCAGGATCTAGTATCCGGTCAGTTATTGTTGAGTCATTGTTGCATTCCACAGCTAGTTTCACCCTCAGCTTGGACAAGTAGTAAAAATGCTAGAAATGCATTAGTAATTCTATCATAATTTCAATTTAAGTAAACTGCTGTAGTAGAAATTTATTCCAAACAAAAGGGTGTAATAATCTACTACTCTGTACAGTGCAGTAACCAACATGTACTTTATACATCCAATAATATATACATGACCACTCTGTGGACATGGAGAGAAGAATAAACTCAGGCTCCTCGATTTTATGTAATCACAAAATTTTATGCGGATTATCTGTCTGTCTGCAATGCTACAAACATTATGCACAGCTCATTTAGAGCAGCAACACCTTCAGACATGATTTATAAGTTATTCTCTTTTGGTCTCTTGAAAATTACAAGAAAAAAAAGAAAAGAAAAAACATGTCATGCGTTTTTGGCTGCACCACCAAATCAAAATATATGGAAATACTGTGTCTTTCTTGTCATTTCAAGTTAAGTTCTGTGGGTTTGAAGAAACATTATCCACATTACTTGATTTTGTAAGAATGGACTCGTTACAACCAGCCATGCTTAGTCCATCTCCCAGCAATCCCAAGTTAATTGCTCTCATATATATATTATCATATATATTTTCTTTGGCGAGTGAATACACATTTGGTGCCCTAGCGATTATTTAGGGGCAGCAGGACAGTGTGTGAGGGACTGAGTCAAAATAAACTACAGTGTACGTTCATGGTGATGAAGGAACATGTCACCCAATGCAACAGTGAGGTTCACTGATGTGTTTTTAGTATGGAGCTCTATGGCTCAAAGGAAGAAGATACATGAGGGCAATATTCGTTAGCAGGACACATTCACTGTTGGTTTGGCTCTGCACATGGGATTGACGACAGGAGGAAAATATCAGACTTATCCTGTAATTTTGATGGACCACAGCAAAACCAAATTTCACACAAATAAAATGTACAATTGCCTTTTATTATTATTACCCATTTTCAACAAAGAAATTAACCACATTTCAGTTTCTGCTCACATTACATGGAAATCGCATATCTGTTACATGATAATAACCAAAATACAGACAGCTCATATCTACAGGTAGAACGCAATAAACGGTACAAGTACAGAGGAACATTGTTAGAGTTACATTTTACTCAGCTGTGTTTATGTGTGTGAATGTGTACGTTTCTTATTCAGCTCATAAAAATAAATGTACAAGCCAGCCTTGGGTCATCGCTGCTTAAAAAAAACAAACACATTGGTGATTACTGTGTGGTGGCTCAGAACGAAAATGAGTCCCCTGACATTCACAGATGTGTATCTACTGACCGCTGGCTGTGAAGTCCATGTTGTGGCCCAGTTCAAACCAGCCAGAGGCGAACAGAGAAACAACATAGAAGAAGTAGTGAGGCGTCTCTGAGTTGTCAGCTCATTTCCTTCGTCTGCTGGTTGACGAGCGGCTTGGTGACTGCCTGCTGCCGCTCCTACCGGAAGAAAAAATAATAAATCATCATTTCTTAAAGCTTGGGTTAAAACTGTGTTCAAACTGTGTTGCATAAAAAATAAACCTATTTTTATATAGATCTTTTCCATAAACACCACAGGTCTGATGCAAAATAAACAGATAAAAGCACATTAGAATGAAGACATCCCACAGCCATCGCAGATGTAAAAACAAAGAAGGTCAAGTCAATTTTAGCAAACTTTGCATGTTACACTGGGGGCTTTGTGTAAGATTTTTACGTATTGAAACTCAGGAATGACTTAATTGAGAAGTATCAACTTAATTAAACAAAGAGAAGACATACAACAAAGAGCTAGCCACACAAGAGTACATCTGCTGTATGTAAATGACTCAGTGGGATGAGATGTTTAAGTTTTATAAACTATGAAAACAATTTATATGTTTGCGTGGATAAAAGGCGAGGATAATTAGTTTCAAACCACAAGTTTTCCATATGTAAATGCAACTAGCTAGCTAACGATTTTCAGCTGCTTAATGAGACTCTTTCTTTTCAATGTGTGGTACATGACATTCGTCCACTGTGGCAGGCTAACCTACACCACAGGATAAAAAGTAGGTCTCAGCTGGGCCACAGTCAGTGTCTCTTTGGAGGCCGTGACCTTGGTGCACTCCATTAAGACTCAAAGAAATGAAAGCGCACGCACGCTCGCATATGCACGCACGCACACACACAGAGAGAGATGTCAAACTGAAATTATTATTCCATTTCAGCTTTGAACAAGACCTTTATTTCATAAAATAAAACTTTGAGCACTAAGAAGGAATATTTCTGGACTCAGATCTATAGAAACCACTTTATCTTGCCTGTTAGTGGCTGTGAGACCTACTGTATATACTCGTCATATGTTTAGAGACGATTTATCCATGCAAAAGTCACTCTTATAGGTAGAGACATAATAAAGCTATTGGTTTACACTTCTACGAGTTAAATTGAGCATTTAAACACACTGCATGACACCTGTTTAGACAGACACCATTTATCACTTATCTGACTTATCATTTGTACAGTTAGGTTTTTAGTTAACGCTGCCATTCTTTGCAGTGTAAAGGTCTGTGGGTACAGACCTGCGGCCAGGTGAGGACGGTGCTGCTCTCATGTACCTTGGAGGAGAATAACTGAGCGAGCGAGAATCTCTCAGAGAATCAGCCGGCACCCTCTGAGGTCTGGCGGGGCTGAGAGGAAAACACAAGTGTCAAAGTTTCAACGTAGTATAGTTAACCATCCAATTCACAAAAATCTCAAATAAGATTTGATATTCAAATAACAGTTGGAGATGTTGTCAGTACAACAAAAATGTCATAATAAAAACTAACTTTTATTCAGATTTTGTTCCGTGATAGCAGCTATAACAACAGTATCATGTGTTCAGTGATAACTACTACCTATGCAGCTTTACTGAATGTACCCAGTATGTGTAAAAAAACAAAAAAAAAAACAAACATCCGTCGTAATTACAAATGTTTCATGTCAAATACATAGAACTGATCCTGGCTGTTCATTTATTTTTCCACCTTGCACCAAAAAAGATTTTTAAAAAATGAATAAATAAAAACTTATTTGATTTTGATCAATAAGTATTTTCACTCTGTAATTCAAAGGATCCTCAAAACTCAGCACCAGAGCTGGTGACATTAGTCCTCCTCACAGCTTTGTCCTATTTTGAATCAAGTGCTTCCTTTTCCCACATTCATTAAATGAAGTCATGTTTGCTTCCTTGAACTATTTCAGCTCAGTCATTTTTTCTTTTAAATAATAATTTAAATAACATAATATGTCCTTTTCTGTTTTTGTGACCTGAACCACAGAATTTACTTCAAACATCTGTCACATAAAAGTGAAAGTGTTTTTTCTCCTCTTACCTCTTGTTCTTTGTTTCCTTTTCATCCTCAGATGAGGATGATGATGATGAAGGAGAGCTTTGAGCTTTGGTTGTCTTCCTGTTAAAAAGGAAACAACATAGTAAACAGGGTAACTGTTAATATCTAGTGTGTAGTGACTGATTGATCTGCGGAACAGTTGTTTTATTTGATCATAACAAATGAAATGCTGTAATAGCTATTTGGTAACTCATGCTCATTCCCCATCTCCTGCTTACCCCTTTTTTCCTTGCTCCACCTCAGAGTCAGAACTGTCTGAAGAGGAGGACGAAGATGAGGAAGAGGAGGAGGATGAAGAGGATGAAGAGGAGCTGGAGCTCCTGCTGGCTTTCTTTTTTGCATTTGCCTCCTTGCCATTCACAGCGCTCTCATTTCTGACCGTTTGCTCTGTCAGTTGAGGGGCTGCCGGTGGTGATTGCTTCCTGCTTGGACCCCGTGACGGTGGTTTGGTGTCTGGTTGGCTGCTAGCCGGAGCCCTCCTGGAGGTGACATCAGAGCGCCTGGACTCTGATTGGGAGCCTTTTCTACCTGAGGGTGGAGCACGGGATGAGTCTCTGGAAGGGCCCTGAGAGGAAGAAGAACGACTTTTCTGCTCTCTGTCCTCTTTCTTCTCGCCCCCTCGGTCTCTTCTCTGGTCTTTCTCTGCTAAGGGTTGTTTGTCTTTCCTTTCTCGTGGCGGTGAAGGTGAGGATGAGGAAGAAGAAGAGGAGCTGGAAGAAGAAGATGATGAGGAGGACCTGGCGGATTGGGGAACATCTTTTGGGTGTGGATGCTCCTTTTCCCTTTCCCTCTCTTGTTCTACCTCCCTCTGCCTGGTCCTCTCAAGTTCCCTTTCTCTCCCTCTTTCTCTGGAGAGGGAGCGACTGCTTCTCCTTCGCCGCTGTGGAGACGGAGAGCGACGGGACCTGGAAGGCGAAAATATTGACAACAGTTGATTTTCAGAAATGCTGCAAAATGCTAAACATAATTCGTTAAATTTTATTTAAAGAATATCATTTACACTAGATCAGTCAAACATGGGAAAAAATATCTAAATTTTCAAATTTTCATAATAAAAAACAGCTTTAATTTACATTGAAAAATCATTTTTCACTTACTTTTTTCCTTTAAAATAATCTGGGACAAAGCTTCATAAACCAGTCGATAAAAATGAGTGACATTTGTGCTGTTTAATGGTGTCCGTTAACTTAAAGCCTTAAACTTTGAATAGGTACTACTCATAGGTGTTATTTGGGGCACCCAACATGTTACAGGTGTGTAATAAATGTAGGATCCTCTGAGAGAGATAAGGTCCATGAATTCATAAAATCACCCACTTTTTTGTGAACTTAGTAATGGCTGAATATTGAGTGAATGGTCGTCAAATAACTCCAGTGGAAATGATTACATATAGCACTCTTTGAGGGTTGTGAGGTGCATGCATTTTTTGTCCTACCTGATAGGGGGGCTTCGCCTCCTTGGGCTTCTAGACCTGGACCTGCTGCGTCTCCTTGGACTTCTGGATCTGGATCTGCTCCTTCTGGCAATCCGCTCACGTTCTCTGTCCCTCTCTCGCTCTCTCTCCCTCTCCTTCTCTCTCTCCCTCTCCCTGTCCTTCTCTCTTTCTCTCTCCCTTTCCCTTTCCCTATCCCTCTCTCTGTCTCTGTCTCTCTCTCTGTCTCTGTCTCTGTCTCTGTCCCTGTCCCTCTGCCTCTCTCTCTCTCGTTCTGACCAGGCCGGAGGAGGAGGAGGAGAAGCTCTCCTGGATCGGGACGGGGGTTCCTGATACTGCCTTGGTGGAGTGCGACGGGCAGGGGAGGTGGTGGTGGTTTTCTGGGGGGGAGATCGCGACCTCCTGGCTGAGGGGCTAGATCTCGCAGGCCTCCGGGCTGCGTCCCTGTCCCTCCCACTATCCCTTTCCCTAACTTTCGCCTCCGACCTTGTTTTCTCTGCTTCGGCCTCAGACCTGTTGCTCCCTCTGCTGTTGTCCACTCTGTTGGGTGGGGAAGGTGGTGGACTGGGACTATCCATTTGTGTGGGGCTGTATCGTTCCTGACCTTTTGTTCGGGGCGGGTAGTTCTCTGCGGGAGCTCTTTGAGTAGGTCTTTCCCTATCGCGTTTGTCTCCTCCATCCTCTCTATCCTTCTGGGATCGTCTGGGTCCGTCGCCCTCAGATGCAGAGGCGGAGCTTTCCTTTCTCCCATTGGCTAAATATCTTTGAACTGCAGCTCCAATGGCAGCTGGTGCATTTTTCACAGGGCTAGCTTTTTCCCTTCCTGCTGACCCAGCTTTCTTCACCTTGCCCTCATCTTCAGAGGATGAGGATGAAGAGGAAGATGAAGATGAAGAGGAGGATGAGGAGCTATCACTGTCACTGTCGCTGCTGCTACTGCTGCTGCCGCTACTACTGCTACTACTACTGCTGCTGCTGCTGCTCTCTTTTCTTTTCTCGGCCTGTTTGACCCTCTCATCTCGTTTGTCCTTTCTTGGAGGGCTTCTCGTCTTCTCCTGCCTTTCACTTGCGTCTTTCTCCGCAGGTCCAGGTCCATCTTGTCTAATCTCTGCAGGTATTCGAACGACCTCATCTCTGTTTCTGCTTCCTTCTTGACCTCGCGTTCTGTTTTGTTCCCCCTGCTTGTTCAGATGCCTGTCCCTCTCCTTTGTGTTCTCTCTGTCTTTCTCTCTTCTCCTCTCATTCTCCCTTTCTCTTTGACGCCCATTGGTGACAGGTGAGCGAGAGGCGGGTGACAGAGAATCTCGAGACGGGTGACCATCCCTTCTCCTGTCATTTTTCTGTTGGCGAGGAGACACCTCCCTCTCCTGTCTCTTCCCAGTGTCTTTCCTGTTGTCCCTTTCATTTGGCGCCCTTGAGTGTAGATCTCTCTCAGCCCTGCGCTCCCTCTCTCCACTCCTCTCCCTCCTCACTCTCTCCTTTTGAGGAGGAGGTGAGGGGGATGAGGAATCGTGTCTTGTCTTTTTTTCCTGTTTATTCCTGTCTTTTTCCTGCTCAGTGTCTCTGCTCCTTTCCCCCCTAATGTCCTGTTTAGGTGGACGAGGAGGAGGAGGAGGAGGGGGAGAAGGAGATGAGGAGGAGTCATGTCTGGTCCTCCGAGGAACAGTCTCCTTTCCTTTGTCCTTCTTTTCTCTGCTTCTTGAACGCCTCCCTTTCTCCATGTCTCTGCTCCTTGAACGCCTCCCTTTCTCCATGTCTCTGCTCCTTGAACGCCTCCCTCTCTCCCTCTCGATTTCCCTGCTCCTGGATCGCCTTCCTTTATCCATCTCTCTGCTTTTGGAGCGCCTTACTCTCTCTCTCTCCTTTTCTTTGCTTCTTGAACGCCTCCCCTTCTCCCTCTCATTTTCTATGCTCCTTGAACGCCCACTTTTCTGCATCTCTCTGCTCCTGGAGTGCATCTCTTTCTCGCTCTCCTTCTGTTTGCTTCTGGATCTCCTCCCTTTTTCCCTCTCCCAGCTTTTTTCTACCTGTGGTGGAGGAGAAGGGGATGAGGAGTCATGTCTCCTCTTAGTGGCAGTCTTCTCCTTCTCACTTGGTCGCTCTTTTTCTCTTTCAAGATTGGACCTCTTCTAGATGGTGGAGAAAAGATTTGTAATTTTACATCCGAAATATTTATACACAATATGATATATCAGTTCATTTAGTTTGGGATAATGTGAGCAAAAGAAATATCAAACTGAAAGTTTCTGACTGTTATTGGATCATGCAGCCAGCCTCAGCCTTACCATGTCACCTCCCTGACGGAGTGGGCTGTGCTCCTCATAGCCCCGTCTCCTCCTGTCAGGCGATCTCTCCCTCCTTCCATCATCAGCTTTTCTTGCAGTTTGGTCCGGTTGACGTGACCTCACTGGAGCTGGAGACTGGCTGTTAATATCCCAGGGGGAAAAAATGTCACGGATACTGTGAACTGCCTGGATTTTGATCAGGTTCATCTCAATCCATTCCTATAAAGGGTTCAGTATGAGTCAAATTAACTATTTTGGAGGGCACTGCCAACCCAGAGAGGAGCAAGACAAGATGCAATTACAGCACAAATGTGGACTGACCCCCCTACGACTGGTTAAATGTCATAAACTGATCTACATGTTCTGGAGAATGCACTGTTACTAATGTTACTAACATTTCCTGCAGGGGTGAAAACCCTTCGTGCTACAATACTGGTACCAGACAAACCAATAATTATCCACAACTCTGGAGACCTGCAAGTCTTTAAAGGATGCTGCACTGTGCCCTTGCAGCACAGTTCTACCACTTTTCCTTCCAACAACATAAATGGTTTTAACACTGCACAGATATACTTTTGTAGAATTTGTGTATTTATTAAACACTGTAGAACTAGTTCAGATGCTGTTTAACGATCCAAGTACTTCTTTTGAATTTAAATGTACTGATTTATTCAGTGGCCTTGACTTGACAGAATTTTTGTAATAAAAAATGATTAATTTTTGTGTAGCATTTTCATGAGCAATTCAAGGTAAAATACACCTGTTTTCTGATGCACTAAATCCTCCAGTTTTAATCCCAGCCAGACATTTCTGCCCTAGTATTTTGCCATGGGCACAGATATTTGTGAATAATCATGCATCAAACATTACTTCATAAAAATGAGATGGGTTCACCTCATCACATACCTGCGAGCAGAGCTGGAGGAGACGCTCCTGTGTCGTGCCACCTTTGCTTTTGGAGGACTTGTACTTTCACTATTTTTCCTTTTCTTCTTTGACACCTTCTGTTTCTCATCTGAGGAACTTTGAGTTGATAAGAGATCGGGGTTGTTGTTTACAAATGACGCTGCACATGAACTTATGCATTCAGTAACAATGACCCAAACTGTATTTCCACTTTGTTAGAAATGTACAACTACAATAACAGCTACAGTTGTCAGACTACAAAACTCATCTACTTTCAATAACATTTCATATATAAAATAAATTGCACCAGCACTGAAATAAAGCAATGATTCGGTACTGATTTTGTATAAGGCAGAGGAGATATGATAGACAGTCTGATTAAAATACACCTACCTATCTTCTTCCTCTGTCTCCTCTGATGCCTCACTGAAAGATAAATTTTTTCAGTTAACAATCACTCTCAATGTAAACTCATTAGGGGAAACATTAAAAAAAAAAAAAGAATCTGGCAGTGGAATACCGTTTCTTTTTCTTCTTTCTGGATTTCTTCTTCTCTCTGCGAGGAGAGGGGGATGGACTCTCTGAGCTGCTGGGAGAGGGAACAAAAACCTGTCAGACCCACCTGCAATAGTCAGTACCTTATCTGGTCTTATCAAGTTCATTTTCTCACCTGTCTCTGTTCTTGTTTTTCTTTTTCTTCTTCCGACCATGTTTCTTTGGAGGAGAATCTGAACTGTCTGAATCTTCCACCAACCTGAGAGAACAAGGGCAACACACCTCAAGTCAGGAAGAGAATTGATGCTGGGTGATGAATATACATACTATCACGCTGTGATTGAGTGACCATACTAACTACAAACTGGTGAACTTTATAATGCTTTTCCAAAACAGAACTGTGCACTGAGCAGAACTGTGGTTGTGATTGTGACACAAGATTAACTTTACTCCATGAGCTGACAAATGGTGCCTTCTACAGAGCTTCAAGCTTGTGATTAGATGAACTTCAGTCTGGTCTGAGAATGGATGACATCACTTGGACAACCCTTATGTAACAGGCCCTGCGCACAACTGCATTTTTACACACAATACCTCTGAAAAATATTAAGTCAGTTCACTACAATGGATTATGTAACTCAAGCAGACTTGAAATATGTCCAAGTTTATTTCTCAGAATATTTGCAGAACCACAAACCAGGGACTGCCTTGAAGGTAGAGAACCAACCTAATATTTCCTCAAAAAATGGTCAGTATAAAAATTATACTCATTTTTGAATCATTCTCCTTACAATGAACATTAAATCAGGAGAAAAAATAAATAAAAATCACGTGTTTGTGGTAGTGATGGCACACTCACTAAAATACCCTGGAGCAACACACATAAGATGGTATTTTGTACGTTGCTTTTGATTATGTTTGTATAGATGATTTCCTGATAATTCCTGATATTTTCCATCACTAATTATACACCAGCTGTTTTTTTTTTATGCCTTTAGCCCATCTTTAGCCTCGTAACTTTTCATGAGTGAATCATGCTGCACTTCTGTGTTTAAAAAAGAATCTGGGTCACATATTTTTATGGGATCAGTGTGCTGTCACTACCACCAACACCTGTGGATTATTTTATCTAATTACATGTTTATCTCGCAGTTACCCGTAATTCTAACTGTGCAGTTTATGCTTTATGCAAACCTCTTTCACAGTACATCAAATGTTCTTTTCATTTTTTTTTTTTTCCCTCAAAATCAAGGCTGGAAAACACTGACAATTATTTTTAACCAGTGTCCAGCTCTTACTTTGCTAGATCGGAATTTTAAAAAAAGAGCCATTAATTCGATACATACAACAGCAGTGGGTGTGTTTTGTGCTTGTCCTACTCACGTATATTTCTGCTGCTGCAGCCTCTCTCTCTCTAAACGTTCCTGTTCTCTCTTCTCCTTCTCTCTCTCCTTGCGGTCAGCATGGAAGGAAGATCCATCCACATAATCGCTGGCGATACCAAAAGCAGCACGAAGACGGTCGTTCTTCTGCTGGTTGGCAGCAGCCAGGGCATGAGTCTCTGTCACCCTGAGAGAGAACAAACCAGAGAGACTTCTGTTACAACACTGCAATATAAACCACTGAAAGGCTCTTAGTATTTTAAGTAAAAGGATTAACTAGATACTGCTATCAGTTGAGGTACTCTACACATAACCTAGTCACAGCAGCCTTTAATTTTAACAAAACATTCTTTAAATGGAGCCATGTAAAATTTAGGTTGTTTGACTGTGGTGTACTTACGTTGGTCTCTCAGTGGTGGCGGGGGCTGGCTCCTGCTTTTCCTGCAGCATCATGCGGAAACTGTTCACCTTCTCCTCAATCTCCTCAGCAGAATACCTGACCGCCCAAACAGAGAAGAGGATTTAATGTTGTACAGAAGTCAACCTGATATAGATGATACCATTTTTCTTTTCCCCACACCATGGCAGACTGAATTTGGCATTTTTACTTGAAAAATTAACTGATACAATTAACTAAATTTTCAAAACAGTTGTTGACAAATTTACTGATGAATGTATAATTGACCGACTAATCATTTCAGATCTGGTGGATTTATTGTAATGAGTACAACTTGGGTCAGATTAGTGAAACCCTGTGTATTATGGGAGCATGGGTTATGGGTCTTTTTTTTTTTTTTTTTACCCTTGCTCCTCCATCATGTCTTGTAGCTCGGCACACTTGACCTCCAGCTGCCTCTTCCGTTGGTGCTCCAAGATGTCAGCATTGGGCTGCCTATTGAGCTGACTCTCCAGCCTCTCTCTGTCCTTCTCATCCCGCTCACCACCGCGCTCATCCCGCGGCCGTTTGACCCGCAGGCTCGACAGGTTTCGCTGCACATAGCCATTGGTGCCACTGCCCCGCGGAGTTGTCAGGCCAATCCCATTGTACATGGCTCTGCAGAAATAAAACAGAGGCACACTAAGTGTTTGAAAAGATAACCGGATTTAAGCTCCATCACTCCTTAATATTTAAAGCTTCAGGTAGAAATATAAGGTAATAATAAATCGTTACATGAGCATTAGTCAATGTCTGTTTCCTGCAATCCCATTTCATCCACTATTTTTAACACTACATGAAGGGTGTATGTCATCTTTTACATAAAGCTTAGATGGTTGACCATTTCTATGTAAAAGTCTACACTACCAACATTCAATAATATTTTTTCTTAATACAGCCATTAAGATATTCAGGACTTGGACATCACGTTAGCACACGTTTTCTACAGACATGTCTGTAAAATAAAGAAGAGAAACGGACCACCAAGACGAAAACCCAGTACCATTGACTTTTAAACTTTTAAAATCTGATGCATTTTAAATAAAACAACAATTGAGCAAGCAAAAGCAATCGACACAAGTGTCTGCAGTTTTTCCACTTTGCCACTTTAAAGTATTGTCAAATATTAAGGTACTTCCTATTCTAAAATGGCTGACATAAATAAACTAGTGTAGAGGTTAAAAACCATTGGGCTGATTGTATTTTTGAAGTCGAAACTACATGGAAGTGGTTAACGGAAAGACCTGTAATAAAACAATTACTAAAACATGAACACAATTATAATTCAGGCGGCATTTTGTTGACACAGTTCTGTGCTAAGTGTGGCCCCGGTTTCTCGCAGTTGCTGAAGGGCTTATGGACAATTTAATGGATCTCTGTGTCTCTCCTCGCGTCTAAACACACATTCTTATTCATATTTTGAGATTTTAGTCATGATAAAAACATTTTGGTGCGCATTAACACGTGCGCCAGAACAGGCCTGTTGCTACGTCTGTATGTAAAATAGCAATTTTATGATGAGTAACGCCGAGGTAGACAATCAGATTAAGTATTAGACTCATAAACTTTAGCTGACGGATTAAAACTCGCTCCTGTAACACTCAGTTTGTTTAACAACTTAGTATATTTAACGCTTTACATTTCTAAAGGCCCCACCACACTTATGCGTAGCGCACAATTCCTGTCTAAGCTAGCTAGCTAACGTATTTGTTACGTACCAGTGTTTTCTCCGGGAGCGGAGAGAAAATGGTGTCTGAGAGAATTTGTCGATAAATATCTCGTAGAATCAGACGCTGAAACTGACCTTATGATAACTGTGTATTCACAACTGTGAATGATAAAGAAATAGAACTAGATAGCTTTCAGCTAGCTGGTCTGATCTCCAACCACAGGAGGAACGAGATGAAAACCGAGTGACGTCATACGCACGGAACGTACGTCTAAAGTGAGATGCATTCAGGGAAAAACTGTAGAATTAGCACCGGTGTTTTTAATCTGAATTACAGTAAAAAATTTTGTTAATGTAAATTGTTCGCAAGAGGAAATTTCAGCATATTTTTAGTGGGATGGTGTAACCATAAAAAGCTTATAAAAAATGATAAAGAAAATACTGTAAAAGTATTGTACAAGGCTGGATTATCAAATAAACAATTTCTATAATGTGCCATTTTGACATTTTAAGCATTTAAAAACAGTTATGGTCTAAAATGGCTGCTATAAATAAGGCAATATTATTGATCTAAGTGCATTTTCAGTCCAAAAACTACTCCTAGGATCCAAACACTCAGGGGCTCCAAAAGCCCAAGGTTGTTTGTGTAGCAATTATTTGTGGCAAATTGATCAATTGTACTCACCTAATCTTAAAACATTGTCTTGCAGAGGGACCTATATCAAAATCTAGTTTAAACACAGTATTTCAGTTGATATTATGCCTATTCCCATTCTTTTTTTAAAACTTGGAACATAGTATTCCAGTTTTGAAATATTAGTTGGTTTTGGGACATATGTGTAAAATGTGTTGTACAGACATAGCTATTGGCCCTATTTTTTGCCTCGGGGAGCCCTAACCCTGGTGTTATACTGTCTCTAAAAATGTTTTTAAACCTTCAAAATTAATGTAAAGAAAAAATGAAGGTGAACATGTATTGCATTTAGTCCATGTGTTTCCTGAAACAGTGAGTATCAGCCAACTAAATCAGACCCCATGTTTTACTTTTAATGAAGTCCACCAATTAGAAATGAAGACATGATTAGTGTGAAAACCACTCAAGCCCAGGTTTAAGTGTGAGCACTTTTTGTGTCAAGTTGAACCAACTTAAGCACTTTGGAATTTAAGATAATGCCAGGTAGACCACTGACTTCCCCCCATTGTCTCAAGTAATACAATGAATTGTGTAAATATTATTAAAGTCGCATCAAATTGTACCAAACACAGTCTATAAAACTTGTCGAAGGGAACTTTTTCCAATCAAAATGTTTGTATAGCATCAGCAGCTACAGTCTTACACTGATAAAGGCTGCACCTGTGTGGCAAAGGAAAGAACTGCAATTTCACCTTCTAAAGAAGTATGAGGAAGTTCTTGATTATCAGCGGTTCAGAGTCAGATGATCAGCAGTTCAGAGTGAACAAGATGTCCATGGTGATTTATAAGAATGGGCACCGGCTGAGAAAGTAAGGCTTGCAAACAGACATGCAATAGAGCAGATTACGTTCTGTATCACATTTTGTTTGAATGTAAGCATGCAAGTATGATGATAAAGTAAATGCCAAATCATCCATCTGTGTTAAATGAATATTGTTATTACAATTGGATGAGCCAAAAGTTGACCTGAATCTGAAATCTGCTGGATTTAGGTTTTTAGACAGAGTCTCTCAGGTGTTTTTTGTTTTGGCATGTCAAATTCTAGTAGTAATAGTATTGCACATATATGTAAACTTTGCAAGAAAAAATAGCCCATTGAAGAAATATTTCTTGTTTGCTTAATTTAATGTCAAAAATGTTAAAAAAAAAAAAAAAAAAAAAAAAAAAAAAAAAAAAAAAAAAAAAAAAAAAAAAAAAGAATTTAGAGACAAAGAGCCAGAATGTCAATTCTCCTATGGTTAAAATCACCACAGAAAGTAAAAATATCACATAAAACAACATAGCTTACACTACAGTTTTAATGGTCAACCAATATGTTTGTTTGTTTGTTTGTTTGTTTTGACAAAAAACTACTCTCGGCATGACTGTGACATTTAAATGTGAACCTATTTTGTTTTGTTAATATATTACCCAAGTAAAATAAATGACTGAATAACAAATAATATGCTTTTTTTTAATCTGTCATGCTGTGATCAAAATAAAACAAAATATGGAAAACATTTTTAATGTGTCAAGTGTCAATGACTTTACTAAATCAGACCAAAATATCCTAAAGTACATATACTGTAAGACACACTTTCCTTGATTTGTCCACAAACGCCACACCTGTTTTGCATAACAATTTAATTAAGCCTTTCAGGTAGATTTTTCATCGTAAATTATGTGTTAGACTCATTTAATATGACACTCATTGACCTAGTTTTAATGAGAACTTACAACATTTCGTCAAACTTAATGTCACTGTATTTATTTTAAAAATTCAGAAAAATACTTTAGTGACGTAACTAAGATTATTAAGACTACATTTCCCAGAATGCCATTGGCTGGTTTTTGACGCAAATTTTGGGATAAAAACATCCTGCCAGAGCTCGACCGTTAGTGACGCTGAAGCCAGGGGAGGAAGCGTGTGTGCCGCTGCTGCTCTGCGGGGTCGTTTCTCTACAAAATACGTAAAAATTCACGATTAAAAAATTCCGATCGACGCTGGTTCAGTAACAATGACTGAAATCGACAACAAAAGCGCAAATATGCTGGTGAGTACTACCCAGATTTTATGTAGTGAATTTAAAGGTCTCAGTGAGTTGTGGGTGTGTTTGCAATACTAACGTTAGCATAAGCTGCTGGTGCTAATCCGGTGGCGTTCAAGCAGCAGAGGATGCCATTTTTAAAAAATAAGATTTGCTCAGTTAAAGTAAATTTTGAACCACCAAGTAGCGAGCCGCCTCACCAGCGATTTAGTTTTGTTATTTAAGCGCTTATCCGACCAGTGACGTGACAGAAGCTAACGGCAGCTAGCCTGTTAGCTAGCCAGTTTAATACGCTTTACCCAGTTAGCTTGAGCAGATACGTTTCCCTAGCCTGTTAACGTGCGATAACGATAACTGCTTCAGTTAGTAGCCTATCTGAGCTTAAAAGCCTGAAATCGAGTTGTGATATTTTCACTTGATATAGCTTGATGATATACGTAGTTAGCGCTAATCATTTCGTCTCTTGGGTGGATATACTGCACAGTCATGTCATTGATGGAACATACCGTTACCGATGGCTTGCGTATGGTCAAAGGAACACACCCAAGAGGAAGACTTAACACATGAATTAATTGTCAATTTTAAATTTAAGAATACATTACAAACAAAACCAGCTAGTTTCCACAAACGCTGATGACCGAAAAAAATCACCACTGGTCGAAACCTATCAATATTAAAATATCTTCAAGGTTGAGAATTTAATTAAGTTGAGACTTTAAATGTGTAGACTGCACTCATACCATGGAAGACAATTTTAAAAATGGTGCTATGAATTACAGGTATGAGTGTAGGAATACACATCCTTAATAATCCAGGTTAACTAGACTGGATATAGTAATGTCACACTGACGCCCAAATTGCATAGATGTGAAATTTATCCCAGGAGAAACTCCTGTCCTTGACATTTGAAGAGATCCCTGTTGGTCACTCAGGAATTATGCTGATATTGTAGAAATTTGTTGCTCAGCTTCAACATCAGTAATGTGGTTATTAGTCCATAATGTAATGTATAATGTGTTAAATTCTGTGCCCAGGCTCAGGAAACGGCCCAGCTGGAGGAGCAGCTGCAGGGCTGGGGTGAAGTGATCCTAGCTGGGGATCGCGTCCTGCGCTGGGAGAAGCCATGGTTCCCTGGGGCCCTGATGGGCGCTACTACCGTGCTCTTCCTGTGAGTCCATTTTACTGCATGCTGTGTCACAGGGATACACACAGCTGGGCACATAGTTGGCATAGCGCACATTTCCTTCCTCTCAGCAGTGAAACATTGCTGTAACAAGACAAAGACAAGGAATCTCTACACTAACTGAGCTACTTAATACTGGTTTTAAATGTAGGTGGAAGTGCTCTGGTCCAATGGTCATGTTAAACTTTCCCACATTGTTGAAGCACAAAACCAGAGGAAGGAAACTGTAGATTATACAAGATCAGATTTTGATAAAGGACCTTTGGTTACAACATTCTTTAGTTTGTCATAGTAATTAAGGAAAAAGATTTAAGGTGAAGAATCCAGACTAGAACAGTAAGACTGTTTTCTGCTAAAGTACTAGATGGTTTTTAAAATTACAGCTCCAGCATTCATGTGCAGTGGTCTTTCAGTCTCAACAAGCAGCTATTTAAAAACCACTGTAATATAATGGAAGTGAACAACAGACTTGTCTCTACATTTATGCATACATGATACAAAATGCCCTTCTTCAGTTAGAGCAGTTGGAGTGAAACAGGTTTATAACCATGACTAACTGATTTGTCGTCCTCCTCCAGGCTGATTTACTACCTGGACCCATCAGTGCTGACTGGGCTCTCCTGTTCTGTCATGTTGCTCTGCCTGGCTGACTACCTGGTGCCCACCCTTGCACCCAGAGTCTTTGGATCCAATAAGTGGTGAGAGAATGAAAGTCATACTTGTGGTGGTGGGTGGGGGTTAAAATGTATTTTCCATTAGACCATAAAGTCAAGTTTATTTCAATCTATAAAAATATGTTTTTTCTGTTTTGCTAGTCATGGAATCATGGGAGTTCTGTCTTCAGTGAAGACTTCTTTTTGCTGTACCTAATATGACAGCCTGAAAGCTGTCACCTGAAACCAGTCCTATAGGGTGTCCAACCACCTCATGGAGCTTTGACATTATACAGTGCTTACAACAGCCCCTAGACTCAGCTGTGTGTGTTTGATGGTGAGAACCAGACACCCAGGACAGGATAGAGTAACAGGCTGCAGTTGGCAGTGTGTTGGACGTCTGTTCCCCGCCAGACACCTTCGGCCTCTCAATATATAACCCTGCATCAGCAGAGCATGGCCTGCACCCCTTTGCACTGCTGCACATTCCACAGACATGCAGGGTCTGTTCAGCAGGAAGCAGCAGTGACTGTTATTAGATAAATGGTGAAGTGAGAGGTTTTGTGTTCTTGCATGTTACACTTAACATCTAATGGTGTCAGAGTACATTAGCACTAACCTTCTGACAGGGTTTAGTTAAGTGAGGAAATGAGGCAGGCAGCTTAATATTTGTTAGATACAGTTATTGAAAATGTAGCTATTGATCTGCAGAGTCTGAAGATTGTTTGAGATTATACTATGCTAAGTCTCCTGCAGAGTGGGCCAGATATAGCTGGAGTGTCTGTGTGCTTCAGTTAAATGGAGCTATCAGTCTGGTCACAGCTATCGTTTGGCTTGCTGACAACAAGGACTGAAATAGGGAACGATGGCTAAGCATAAAATGAAGGCCACTTTTCCCAGCTGCCCCGCTTCCCTCCTCTTGTCAAGCCCTTCTTTCACCCCTGCAAGTGTCTTATCCCTTCAGTGTTTTTTTTTTATTTTTTATTTATTTTTTTGGACCATTCATACCTGGCTAGTTGTCAGGGGGATGTAACAGAAAGCTACAGCTCAATCAGGGTTTCATCTGTGGTTCTTTAATTAGAAATTTTCACTTATCATTTCAGCACTAATAGAGGTTACATATGATGAATAATCTGATGAAATATGGGGATTTCTTTTTCTTTGTTCAAACTGGGAAATAGGTTGATGCAGCAACACTACTGCTACAGTCATGGAGCTCTGAAGTTGTTGCAAATATCTCCCACATGTAGTCTGTTCTCAGGTTAAAAAAAAAAACAGCTGACAAAAAAAAAGAAGAGCTGTTGACAAGTGGGGATAGCTGTCTTGATGTGACAAACCACAGTGAACTTGCGGGCTTCCTCTTGACGACAAGACAGTACTGTTTGTGACTATTTTGTCTCCAAACATCCTCCTGGCCTCTGCTTTAACTGACCACAAACTCTTCTGCCAAGCTCTTACAGTTTCTTTTTATTCACTCCCTTGTCCTCAACCTCTCCTCGTGTGCAGGACCACTGAGCAGCAGCAGCGTTTCCATGAGATTTGCGGTAACCTGGTGAAGACCCAGCGTCGGGTCGTGGGTTGGTGGAAGCGTCTCTGTGCCCTCAAGGAGGAGAAGCCCAAAATGGTACATTTAAAATCCCAATTATAACACATAAGATGACTGAATTAGCTGAGCATTACATACTGCAGGCATCAACCTGAGCTTGTATGCTGTGATGCACTGGCTGCAGCAGTGTAGTAAATGGACCCTTATCTGTTTATTACAATGGCGAGCTTTCTCTGTGCTCTAGATAAAAATATCCTCAGCTGATTTGGCTTTGCTGCTCCACTTAGCAGAGCTCAAACTGGGTTACAGGCTGTGCTAACCGGGTTTTTCACAGTGTGCTTTAACACTGTTATACGCTCTCTGTTAAACCACCTTCTTTAATTCAATGACAGCTTTGTTGGTTCCTTCAAAACAGCATATGCTCTGCTGAGGAAAATAACCTCTGTTGCAGTACATATGAAGAGTGGTTCCTTTAAACCCATTGATGCTCTGCATGCAGTCAGGATGCTAGTTTGTGTGTTTAGGAGCTGAACTGCTGTGGGTTGACAGTAATGTGACCTCCATGCTTTCTGCAGTACTTTGCCTCAGTGATCAGCAGCCTGCTGGCAGTGGCCTGGATTGGACAGCAGGTGCACAACCTGTTCCTCACCTACCTGATTGGTGAGTATTTTACAACTTGGAGTAATTGTGCCTTTTTTTTTTTTTTTTTTTTTTTTTTTTTTTTTTTTAACCTTATCTTCCTGCGTTAGTGGAGGACTCTGGGTTCCATGTCACTATTGTTACCAGCCATGAAAGTTATTCATTCTGTAACTTGTGTTAGCACTTGACTTTGCTAAACACAAAATGCACAAAGACACTATTGTAAGATGAAGATTTTTTTTACCAGCTTTTAGTCATTGCAGGCAAGCAGTGGAATGTAATGCTCCAAGACAGAAAATCTTACTGTCCTAAAATGGTTCTTGGGGTTAAACATTTCCCTGTAATATGTTAATCTTTTCACCCACCGGTCATTTTAAATAGGATAAAGTCTTTGACAGTCAAGGAGTTTTAGGTATTCATGCAAAATAGTTCTAAACTTCAGATCAAAATGGAGGAGTTCTGATATTTAATGGTCGGGTAATAATTTTCATTCACAAACTTCTATTGTGTGGTTTTGTACTTTAATGTTTGGGATTAATATGAGAAGTTAAATCCATTGATAAAATGGAGGAAATGCCTCTCGTTACACTCCTGCTGCTCTCACTGTAGTGAAGGTTTACCCTTTTAAATGTAGCTGCTGTGAACTACTGATGTGACGATAGTCACACATGACATGGCAGAAACAGGAAGTGATATGTTTGTCAGAAGTTGTTCTGCTTCAGTGTGTGAAGTTACTTACACATGCTGGATTCAGTGCTGCTGTTTTGCATTAATGTTGTAACTATTGAGAGAAAACTGCAGCACTGATGCTGTAGAGTGTCATCACATGAACTCTGCCCATTATGACCAGGCTTCCTGGTACTATGACTCAGAAGTACAGTGATAATGTGGATCAATACCTGGATCACTGAGACAGCATACAGTTACAGTGCCAGTAATAATAAGTTGGAGCTTTTCTTTTTTTTCATTATTAATGGCAGACAACTAGGAAGTTATTTATCCCTTCTGTCTGCAGAATGGAACCAAAACAAACGAGTGAATGTACAGTGAAACTTTAAATCTTTCAGCTCTACTGTGAATTTAAAATGAACAGGGGACACACTGTCGGCGTTACAGCAGCACAGTGGTGCCTCAGGGAAAGTGGTGGTTGGTGTGTGAGCCAGTCTGCCGCCTGTGTGGGAGCTAGTCATCAGTTATGTAAGCTGAGACATGACTATGAGTATTCATCTTATGGGGAAACCGTGGAGTAGAGATGACTCTGAAACAAAGTGTTCTGTATTTTAATCTGAAATTAAGTTGTTCTTCAGACTTATGTCAGCCACTATCTGCTTTTATGTTTCAAGGACTTCCACCTATTCCACCAATCCTATCAATAATTTGTGGATTTAAAAAATGCTGGCTGTTCACCACTAACCTTTACTTAAATGGGTATGTTAATGTAAACCTGTAACTGCATTTGAGTGAAGAACTTTCTGAGAGTCACGTTTCCTAAACTGTCGACTCTCTTGTTCCTCATCATGGTGTTGTAATGCAGAAAACATCATTTGATGAGACGTGAAGTAATGTTTATGTTGTTGCATCCATTATTTGTCAGTTGCCTAGCAGTGGTGTTCTCATGATAAACTCTTTAACACCAAGCAGATCAGCTTACTGTGTCAAAAACAAGAAGTTTCTTTTGAAAGCAGTAAGTTAGGTTTTCCACAGCTCATAGCTTTTCTAGGACTAATTAAAGGTAACAAGTGGAATTCATATCAGATGGTATAAGGACTTTTTTGTATTTGAGGTCGAGGTGTAGCTCTTGTTCCTGTTAAGTGGGATTTCCCTTACTGTGTTGCTTTTGAAAGGAAGTTTTGTTGCTTATTTTCCAAGTGGTCTAAGAAATCTGAAAATTCTCAGAAGTCCATGTGATGATTTTGAAAACTGTGCAAAGTGGAGATTGTACTGGTGGTCTTTTATGCCTCCACGCCGGCAAAAGTCAGGGCCGAAGGCATTATGTTTTCAGGTTGTCCGTCCGTCTCATTCTCGTGAATGCAATATCTCTGTAACGCCTTAAGGGAATTTGGCACAAATGTTCACTTGGACTCAAGGATCACAAAACACGTTTTTTGGCCATAATTAATTACGACACAATTTAACTGAAATGCCGATATGGATAAAATGAAGTGATGACATTTTATATCCAAATGGTCAAAGGTCAACTCCACTGTGACATCACAATGTCAACAACAAAAACACCCGTTATTCATTGCTGTGACTCAGGAAGGGGAGATTTTGTACTGCATAGTCAGGAGCATTTCTCACAGCCCTAACCCTCATAGTCTCACCTGTCAGGCTGTAACACAGAAAAAAAACAGGTCAGAAAATTGTATATTACATAAGCAGCATATTGCATAAGCACATATTTATATTCATAAAGACTTCAGCTATATTGTAACACATGCATGTCTTACAGAAGATGAGGTTTGGTAATTTACAAGTTGTTTGCTGACAGAAGTTACACTTATGTCTAGATACTGGGTTGATTTGCTTAGAGTGGCACCCCAGTGATTTTTAGTGTTGCATTTACAGAATTGAGGGATCAAAATGGGAACAACAGGGTGAGATGACCTGACTGTTAAGTCTCTGGTATGGGTCAAGCTCCAAAAGCTCTGAATCCTAAATTTTCCTTAAAGCAATTAGGCAGTATTGTTCAATCTGTAGGATAAGTTGTTTGTTTTTTTTTTTTTGTTTTTTTTAATTTCTTTCTTTCTTTTGTTTGGAAAGCTCCTCCTGATTCAATATTATTATTATTATTTTTTATTTTTTTTTATTTTTATTTTTTTTTTCCCCCAGTCTTAATATTGCACTTTACGATGAGTAAACCCTTTTAATCTCCCTGATAGGTGCTGTTTTTAAACCTTTTTAAATTTACTCTACTTCTAAAACTCATGGCTATATAGTTAGATCACATGATTAAAATTTTGTCACTCTAATCCACTGACGCCTTCACATTTGACATCACGTTTGTTTCGTCTCTCCCACAGTGAGCTTCCTGCTCCTGCTGCCCGGCCTGAACCAGCACGGCATCATCTCAAAGTATGCCGGCATGGCCAAGAGGGAGATCAACAAACTGCTCAAACAGAAGGAGAAGAAGAATGAGTAGATGAAAGTGTGGGGGCGAATAGGGGAGTCTCTGAAAGATGAACCGCACCACAAAATGGAAGGTGGAAGGAAGTTGTTTTAAGAAAGGATGGAGATCAAAAACAAAAGAGCCTCCTCGGTCTCTGCCACAGAGCAAGATACACATTTGTTTTTTTTGTTTTGTTTTTTTCTTCACACGTTGAATAAGTCTAATTTCTCCCCACCACTTGACATTTCATCATCACCCATTCGATTTTTTTTTTTTTTTTAATTTTATTGTTTTTATTTATCTGCCATGCATGCAGTCTCCACATGAAGGTTATGTGATATTGTCACTAAGTTCATACACAACACTGAAACATTCAGCAGCACGTGCACACAACCCTCCCTCCATCATGTACACCAAGTTAAAATCCTCCTTCTGTTTCTTAGTTTAAGTGTGCTACGTTTTAAGATGTCAGTAATGCTTTTAAGCCATTCCCTCTACTTAGACAAAGTGACTACTGAGCAGTTTTTGTAGCGTTACTGCATCATTATCAACCTCTCAGATTCCTCACAGTAAGGACTTTTGTGTTACATGAGAACAGGTCATGAAAATTTTTTTTTTTTTTTTTTTTTTGGCTTATTCTGCTTTGGTTGTATCGAAAAACGGCACTGAAAACAAAACTGGATTTTAAAGCAGAGCTCATCAGGAGTGAAACTGTTTCTAGTTCCAAGCCTACTGCTGTACCGCTGCTAGTTGGACTCTGTGGTCTATTAGCTCTTATATAAAAACCCTATGTGTTACGGCGTGGGGTGTCTCTGTGTAAATAGGCCTGTCCCTCACAATCTTTTTGTCTGTTATTTATATGTTCTTTCCTCTACAGTCTCCTTATTTCTGGTCTGTCTTTCAGCTCATGTCATTAATTGTCTTTACTGGAGATCTTTACGAAAATGAATAAAATTTGATTTAAATGAACTTCCACTGGCCTCCATGTATAGTTCCTTGGTTTGATTTAGATGCCGTTTAAAGCCTAACAAAGCAGATTTTTGTCTTGAAAGTGGTGGTAAAGGAAAGGTCACGGTCATGTTATTTAAAAGGCTTCATTTTTGGGAGCAATAAATGTTATGATAATCTGCACATTTAGGTTAGTGTGTTTCGGGTGTGTACAAGTAGAGCTCTTGACCTGGCTGATATCCTTAACTTGAAGTCCAAGTGCTGGAGACATACAACTTTTGATGACAATTTGACAGATTTCACCATTCAGCAAATACAATAAAGTCACTGTTACTTCAATAAATGGGATAAAACAAATTTCAGAAGCTCTTTGTCATCACAATCAATGAAGCATGTGAATCAGCTGGGAACTTGTCACTTTGATTTTTGATCAAGCTATAAAACGCATTGTAAAGGCTCATGTTAATTTGAGAACAAATTAAATAACATCTTAAAACCATGTGACATGGGTGCACACCAAACAAAAGATTAATAGCTCAAGTGTAATTTCATTAATGTAACTTGAATGAGCCACCGCCTTTTCTATTTACCAGTTGCATACTTTCTTGTGTTTGTCCACAGACTTGGTCAGGACCAGCATGTAATGCTTGAAGAAAACAATATGGATGAGATCCTCTGAGAGTAAATAGTATAATACTGACATATCAATATCTAATGTGATATAGCACTTAGTACATTGATAAACTGTATTTATGGCCAAACCAGCAAAATAAAACACCTCATTGCTCAAAGTTCTTCATCATAAACTCAGGTATAAACAATATTTCAATTGAATGTGGATGAATAAATGAATTACATTTCACACTAAAATGTTATACTATGATTGCCTGTCGGTTTGAGCAAGGCTAAGAAAAATATTTATTTCCTTTTCAAGAGTACTGAAAAATAACCACCGTCTTGTACATTGTGGCCTCCCTAAACCTTTTTATATTTCATTTGTTTTTATTTAAATGTTTTTTCATATTCTCTGGTTTATCTCTGGTCTCTTTTTCTCATACAAATGTTGCAGGCATGGTGAGGGACTCTCTCCTTGCAGGTTTGTTAAGAGTGATTTTAGAACAATCAGTGTTCACTGCCCTCCGGTGGTCACAGTCATGAACTGCTGCACTCTTTAAATTGGTGGCTAAAACAAAATCAGCCCAATCAATAAATTATCAATGTCAAACTCATTATTAGTGTGATTATTACACTTATTAGTGATTGATGTTCATTGTCTCGTAACAGTTTGCTTGGACAATCATTTCCAGTCATGCTAATTACTGTCATTACATCTTAAGTATTCTGTGTGTTAGCTAGTAATTTAAATGGAGTGAGCGTTGCAGTTCCTCACTGTGACTGTGATACTTTCAGATCAACACTTCTTTGTCTTTTATTTCAATATACAAAGCTATTGCTGAGACCTAAATAATTCAGGGGAAACTTGACCCATACATGGCGACCTTTGCAGCGATGGCAGGTGTCACCAGAAAAACAGAACCAACCCAAATCAAGCATAGGTACTGGTGTACCAGAGGGAGGCAATAACAATTGAAGTCATATTTTACTGTATAAAGCTCTGGAGAGATAAAACTACCTGTCAGTATGTTGTGTCGGTCTGCCGATGGCCAGCTGTGTTAAGCTGTCACTTCCTGGGGGTGTGTGCACTAGCATGTAGGTGGTCCAGTGCTCAGACGGATCCTGTGGGTTGGTGATCTCTCTGACAGCCTGGCCACTGCGATACTCTCTGAAGAAAGATGGACGCACAGCAGGGTGTGAGGGGGTGAGAGTCATTGTGCTTGTAAAAGGCTCCTTTTTAAGAATGTCCTGGTAAAGGTAGGCACAAATAACAACAGCTAAAGAGAGATGGCATTAGATATGCCACTAAATCTAAATCAAACAGCAATGTGGTTATAAAATCACCCACAAAAGCGCCAATATAATCCCAGTATAGCTAAATACCATCTTAAAATAACTCAGGAGTTTGTCAAAAACATCAAAATACAACACAGGGATGCAAGACATCACTTGTTTACTGGAGAAACATACTCCAGCCCGCCATCCTGCGGTCTGTGGAGGAACTGCAGCGGAGCTGTGGAGAGGACACCGGTGTTCGTGCATCTTCATCTTCTTCCTCCTCGGTTCAGTCAGTCCGTTATCAACACGCTGGTTGACATAGTGTCACTAAGGGCAGTTTATCGTCCGTCGAAATGGCGTCCAACGGTAAGAAACACAACTCATTTCTGTCCAGTGTTTGGAGGACATTGAAGGTTGAAGCTGGTTAGCTAACACTAGAAAATATCCCCACCAAGATGATCCGGTACCGGTACCGGTGACTAGCTCGTTACAAGACGCTAGTTAGTAGTCAACTAGCTGAGGTCGACAAATGCCAGTTATAAGCTAGCTGCTAATTATATTGGTTTAAAATATTGCGGTATTACGGTTTATTTATTTTCCAGTTAGAATTCATGAGCACCTCTTGAACATCGTTTGTCCGTTGGGTAGATCAGCACCGACAGACGTGATTCTGGCGTCGCGATAATTCGAGTCTGCTACGTTTTATTAACATTTAGCTCAAAGGGCTAGCCAGGTCGCTTGTACTACTGACCCAGTTTCCGATGGCGGCCCCGCCTCACGGTGAACAGACTGCGGACACTGTTTGCCTGTACAGGATCATACCAATGTTTTTATTTATTTATTTATATATATATATTAGTGTATTTTCCATGTTATGAAAGATCAACCAACGGCGGTCTGTGGCAGCAGGTACCTGTTTTAAATTGATAAGAGCCATCATATCATTACAAAAAGGTGTAATATAACAAACGACAATGATACAGGATCATACTAATGTTTTGTTCATTTCACTACAGTATGAAAATTTATTTGCAGTCTTGAGTTTATAATCCACCTTGCTGAGCATCCAATGTGTGTCAGAATTACATTCATCTAGGGCTGCATATATAGGGTCAACACCAAACACTTAAATGCAAATAAAAATGAATGCATACTTGATGTTCTGTGATTTCTGACACAACTCAAGTTAACTGATTCCCACAGGCGCCTGTAACTGTAGAAAAGAGCTTCAGCTGTCTTGCCTGCAATTAAAAAAGATCATTAAATTATTTCAATTTTTTTTGATGATTACCATGCAAATGAAGCATAGCAACATTTGAGTCAGCCGTATTTGATGAATACTTTTAAAAAGCATACTGTATTATAATTCATAATATTGCCACCCTGTTTTGTTTATTCCATAGATTATTCCCAAACGTCTGCCCAGGGGTAAGTAATTTAACAATCATAACCCAGAGTTTCTCAGCTGTTTGTGCAGAGAGAGTTTATCATACTCTCTGTACAATATGTTAAGAGCTTTCTTCACTCTCCTAAAACTATGAAGAATAGTAATATATATCATACCAACATTCATATGTGAATGATATAATGTTATAATTTTGTGGTCGTAAGAAATATAAATGATTAACAATGAAAATGAATTTACCTCATTCTTATTACCTTAGAAACTCACTGACGGATGTTAATTCTCAGTGGATACAATTTTGTAAACAGCATGTTATATATTTGGTGTGTGAACCTTGTCTGCAGCTATGGGTCCTATGGTGGAGGTGGCGGTGGAGGTGGTGGAGGTGGTGGAGCTAACCAGGGCTATGGTCAGTCCTCTGGCCAGAGTTACAGCCAGCAGGGCTATGGGGGCTACAACCAGGGCTCTGACAGCAGCCCTGGCTCCTACAACCAGGGAGGTTATGGCAGCTACGGTCAACCCCAGTCAGGTAGAGGCAGAATCAGTAACTGTCCAAAACCACACAGTTTTTCAGTCACGCATGCAGTTGAACTTAATTACATGCCCTGTCTTCTGCTTACTCCCAGGTGGTTACGGTTCTCCACCCTCTAACCAGAGTGGTGGGGGCGGTTATAATCATTCCAGTCAGTCCTATGGTTCTTCGGGATACAGCAGCAGCAACCAGCCCTCCAACATGAGCTACAACCAGCAGTCATCCTTCTCTGGTTACAGCCAGCAGCAGCCTCCTTCATCCTCTGCAGGGTAAGACACCATCAGCTTCTACTTTTAATTTGCTGAGATTTAGCCCCGTAGACGTAGTGGGGGGATGTGTTTTTTGTAGGTTTTTTAATGGTCTTCTTCTCCTCACCTTCACCAGCTATGAAGGCAACTCACAGGCCCCTGGATATAACCAGCCACCCAGTGGTGGACAGAGCGGAGGTGGTTATGGGAGCAGTGGAGGTCAGACTGGTGGATATGGTGGCAGCGGAAGCCACCAACAACCATCCCAACATGGAGGAGGTCACTACAACCAGCCTCCGAGCTACAACTCCCCTCCCCCACAGAGCTACAGTCAGCAGAGCCAGTATGGTCAAGGTGGTGGTGAGGAAAAAAGTTTACATTAACTGTTATCTAAGTGTAAAGAAGTTATCATCACCTCTTCAGGGAACAAAGATGAACATGAGACATTTAAATGTTATAGCTCAGGGTAATCTCTGACTTCTCTGACAACAGATTTTCAGAGGGACTTATTTAAAAAAGTAGTTCCAAAGAAAACTGTTCAGACACTGTGACTTATAAATAGCTGGGATGTTGTTTCTGGATAAACATTTTGCTGTAAATTGCAGTATTGTTATTGTTTATACAATACTGAGTTACTTGGAGAAAAATAAACTGAAGAAAGTAAAACACTAAAGCTATTTGAATTTAAAAATAGTGGTGACCTTCAGAATGTCTGTCACACTCTCATATGCAAAACTGTTGAGGTCAGATTGTCTCAACTTTCTCTCAGGATATGGAGATGAGAGCCCACCGATGAGTGGAGGAGGAGGTGGAGGATACAGTGGTCCCGATGGAGGTTACGGAGGTCAGGATGGCCGCGGTGGCAGGGGCCGTGGGGGTGGATTTGGAGGTCGTGGTGGTGGCGGCGGATATGATCGCGGTTTTGACCGAGGTGGGCGAGGCGGACCAAGAGGAAGAGGAGGCATGGGGTAAGTGTTTAAAAATCAAGCAGTGTCCATGTTATCAGTTGTTTTTTGGTAGGTCTGGTGGACCTGTGAAAGCGCACTGAATCTGAGTACAGTGATGCATGTAAATGTTTCTCACCTTTGGTTACATGTGGCTCTGCGTAGAGAGATAAAATGAGATGGTACTGTTCCACATTTGTAGCTACATGCTAAAGCAACTGAGAGACATGTGCCCCCCCTCATGCATTTGAGGAAAAATTATCTCAAGTACTCCTAAATTGCAGCAAAGCATTATAAGTTTTCTGTCTGCAGCGCTGACTGCACAAATCTTTATTTTCAGAGTGGAATGCCATACTGTACATGCACCCTTTTTAGGTGAATGTATACGTACATTAAAAGTTTATCTGTGTTTCGCAGTCCCGTCCTGTGATAAGCTAGTGGTACACTTTCAGCATCCTCAAGTGTACGATGGTTTGTGTAACGTATATTTCGTCATCAGCGGGGTTATGTGAGGCTCTGTGTGGACGTTAGTGTAAGGACATCAACTGTGCATCCGCTCTTCCAAGTGGAGTCCAAGCTGAGAGAAATATCATAAGAACAAGTACGCGTCGTGTCCGCAGCTCTCCATGCGTGCACCTGTGCCTGATCCCAAAACTTGTTATTATGAAAAAGATGCTACTGTTCTATGACAGAGGGAAAAGCCATGTGTCATGATTTACAAGGTTAATGTGTTATGAACAGGCTAATTCTGAATACACTTTTATCACCACTTAGTGATTTGGCATTTCTTTTGATTAGTTAATCACATGCTTGCTAAACTACAATAGACTTTTTAATGATGAATATTAAAGGTGTGTGAATTTCCTGAATTAACATGGTGATTGCTGCACACATGCACACAATGGCAGCAAAGAAACAGAGGGTTCATGCGCTAAGAAAGAGTGTTCATGTGTCCAGAACATGATCTAAGGTGACACAGATATTTTTATTTATAATTGTTGGTATCAATATAACTCTAAAACTCTAAACCAGGCTTACGTTAGGTAGTATGGTATCTCTCTGCCAGCCCTGAGTGCTGACACAAATCCATCATTGCTGGGTTGCTGAGGCTGTGCGATGTGGTAGAACTCAATATCACAATTTTGATAATATTATTTTTCAGATACTAAGTATCTACTAGTAATGTGGTTCAGAATTCAGTGTAAAAATAATAATGCTATAAACAGTGCTCCGCTGTTATGCATCACATCATGAAAAACTCATTTTGGAAAATTTTAATAACAATTTTCCTGGACTCATTCATTTAGACCACAGATTATTGTAAAACAATAACAGAATATAATGATTTCATCATGAGATGATACCACTAAAAATCGATTTACAATCCTTTGAATTATTGCCCACCCTACTTTAAGTTTACAACTCTAATGTGTTGAATCAGAAAACAGGAAATGCCCGGATCTCACAAAAGGACATTGTACTTGTTAAGAACACTGTTGCCTGTGTCCAAGCACAACATAAAGGTTGTGTTTCAGATGCTGAGCTGAGCTTGTAAAGTTCAGAGTTGACATGGACAGGGGGTTTGGAGTTAAGGTCCTTGTGGCTAAATGTTGGTCAGAAACCACACCAGCAAAGTCAGCATCATGATTATTACCATCAAAAGCAAGAAGATGCAATGAACATATTAACTTTTCAGAATCATTAAAAACGGATCTTTGAACGAATGAACGTGCTACAACATGAACCAGGTTAAATCACTGTTCACAGCAGTTCAATTAAGGCCTTTTACAGTTGGACTGGCTGATCGTCTCTAACAGATTTCAGTTTGCTTCTTTCTCTGTTTCTGTTTGAAATCTTAGAAATTACAGTTTTGGTATGAAACTCTACCCCTTCCTCACTGTCAGTTATTTGAGTAAAGGCCCTTGTTTCAGTGATTCTTGACATAAAATAGTAAGAGAGGTGGGGTGGAACGAGAGAAAAGCCAAAATCAACCATAAACATGTTTACATGCTTTTGTAAGTTTCATTTTTAAACATGCACAGCGAAAATAGAAACTTTAGCTAAAGCAAATATCTACAGAACCAGTGTCTCACATAAATGTTTTGCAACTCTGTATCACAATACGTGGTACAAAATGTGTTTCTTTTACATTAATCTAATCACAAAAACCTTGTGTACAACAGACTCTCTGCTGCCAGTGTGACGATCCAGACAAAAAACAAGCAGGGTGCTGTTGCGTGCTCGACCACAAAATTTCACTCCATCATTGTTATAGAAATGATGGTTTGATCACACTCGAACTCAGCATTGCACGAAAGCCTGATTATAAACAACAACAGTACTGGAACACTAAAGTGAATTTATTTTTTTAAAACTGCACTTAAGGATTTGCTGCCAAACTAAACATTTAGCACCGAACACAGGCTGAAAATGAATTTGTGGTGGCTTGAAAGTTTCCTGCCACACACTGTTGCATTCACAAGCTAATTCCAGTTCCAGTTGTTTTTGTACAAACGTAAGACAGACAAAGATAATAAATGCAAAGATACTGAGAAATAGATTTTTAGGGCTTCATAGGGGTTACTTTATTCAGGACAGATTTTACAACAAGAACATCATCATTGAATGAGTGAAGCTATGAGGCAGAAACTGGTATGGTAAGTTGATATTTTGTTTTTCTTTATAGAGGATGCACAATATTTTATGTACTTCTATGTAACCCCATAATGTTGGTGATGAACTCCTAGACAAGTTAGTTTGCCATTCCATTGTATGTTTTCTCACCCATTGTGGACTATATTTAAATATCCTTCCCCATTACAATATTTGAACTCAGTCCCCATCACAGTATCCTTTAATCAGGCAGGTAGCACTGTGCACCGATCAGCTGATATGCTCCTGTGTTGTTCAACAGAGGCATGATGAGTGATCTCTGTTTAAGATTTGAGAATGAAGGGACATGTAAATGTGAGTAAAAAAGCTGCTGGTGCTTGACTTGTCACATCTGTGGTTTTTATACCAGACATGATATCCTGGTATAAGGAAGTCTATGTGCAATTTATAAAAGGCAAAAACTGAGCAGGAAGACAAATTTACCGGACACTGAAACATGACATACACGGCAGCACAACTAGATATTTGATATGTGAAATTTTTGCCCTAAGCATTGAATGTTGTGTGAATAGAATTCAGGTAGCTTGGCCAGTAAGCCTTTACACCCTCTATAGGTCAAAGCCAATATGTTTTTTTTGTTTTTGTTTTTTTTCCCTCTTCACAAGTGTGTTTTTGTCTGCAAGATGCATTTCCGTGATAGTAAACCATGGCCTTGACTCTGCCCCCACATGCCACAAAACATTGCCATCACCTGCTTTTCTCACCTGTTACCACCTCCTTCCCAAGCCCTGACGGATATCTGTGTCATACTCTGCTTTAATCAATCTTTGAATCTTCTCCTAGGCTTTTATCTTCTCTTCAGAGTGGCTTTCTGCTCTTAAGCCATCATTTGGGAAATTCCAAAATGGGGGAAGTCTAGAGACAGTTAATAGTCTTCTTGTAGTTGGAGGAAAGAAAAATTAAAATACCAATAATTTGGGTGATAATGGTAAAAGCCTCAAAGAACACCTGCTTTGGGATTCACTGTGTTTGTGGTAAATAGTAAAGGTTGTCTGAGACCTACAAAATACCCAACACCAATCCAGGGACCAGAGGTGTTAATGTTTGGGTTGGTTAATTGACACAAAACCAAGTTATGTGATGAAATCAAATGGGAACATACAAGTTACGGAAAGACTGGATATATATTTTGGGTAATAATTAAATAAAAAATTTCAGTTGCTTTTGAACAAATAAAGACGAGGTCTTAAAACTGGCCTCTTGTCCTCGAGGTATATTCAGGAGACTCTGAACAAGATTAAGTAGGAGTTCATAATGAAGAGGGGTGGGTTTAATGAAGAGACTGAGAGTGAAGGTTACCCACTACCCAATGAGAGAAATCGCTGTCAACACCAGTCTTCAATGCGTGTCGTTTCTCTCTTCCTCTTCATCAGAATGGGCGAACGTGGAGGATTCAATAAGTTTGGTGGTAAGTGACAAAAAAAATATCACTTCAGCAAAAAGATTTTAGTTTGAAGAGTCAAAGTTAAAGGGAGGGGGATCAGAGACCACACTTAAAGCATAAAGTGGGTTTAAGTGTGTGTGTGTGTGTGTGTGTGTGTGTGTGTGTGTGTGTGTGTGTGTGTTTGTGTGTGTGTTTGTGTGTGTGTTTTAAGTAACCCACGTACAAAATTACACTTCACTGTTCCACATACTTAACTGGTGATTGTAGGAGGACAACAGTGTGTAAACACATGCAGAGAAAATGCTCATTCCAGCTGCTGGAAAAACACAAATGTGAAAGGGGAGGCTGAACTTATTCTCAAGGCTTTTTTTTATTTTTTATTTCTCAAAATGCTAAATAGGTTATAGTGTGATTTACAATCTGTTCCATGGCATGGCCTCACAGGTAAGAACCCTCAGTGTGTACTCTTACTCAGCAGAGGGAGTAGTATGGTAACCCCTGTGACTGTAGGTCTGTGCTCACGTCTTGGAATTTGAAGATGTTTGAATTTGATGGATGGGTGTTCAGAGCTCCGTGCGGGCTTTTATGAGTCATTAAACCTGACGCTTTTGATGGGGTGCTGCGTCAGTGAACAAAAGAAATGAGATAAGAAAAGTGTCCGCAGTTTGGACCATACTACTATACCCTTGGAAAATGCCCTGTCATTCAGATTTTGCAAACATGGTTCAAGCTGTGTGTCACATGAATTGATTAAATAACATTTATATTCTTAAGGTATAATTGACAACAATGCCCAGAACCAGAGTGGCTGTAAAACATGTAGATGGAAGTTTTGGTTCTACTTTTCAAAGAAGAGTGTTGGATGGTAAAACTGGTTTTATCACACACCTGTGGAATATTATCAAGCATATGGTGCTTAGTGTACTGTGAATAGGAGAAAGGTTTGTGGTTTCGCAACACACAATGGTCCGTTTGGAACAATAGACCAATTGTTATGAAAGCCTCATCACATGGCTCAGTCTATTGTATGGGTAAACCACATCTAAAGGTTGTAAATCACATATTTGATTTATTGTAAATGACTATATGTTAAAGGTTTGCTGTTGGAAGGTTTATGTTTGCGACTGAAGGCATAATCTCAAACCTTTGATGGGGACAGAGATACTTTTTAGTTGCTTTTATTTGTATATGTATTCAAAATCAAAATTAAAAACCAGTAGAGTTGATGTAACTAGTGTTCAGTGACATTAGGAGGCCCAGAGAAATTCTTAATACTTCACCTGATCTTACCTTAATCAATAACATGAATATTACAAAAATATTAATGGTGAAAAGCTACAACTAAACACTTAAATAATGAAATGTTGCTAATGAGGAAACACAGTTTATAGTAACAGTTTGCTGATGTTTGTGTCGTAATGAAAACTCAACTGACTGATAGAAAAAAGGTAATTATCCTTATTGACATTGTAAAAGTCCATGCAAATTACTAAGAACACATCTGGTCAAATTCTCTCTGTTTAATGGCAGGTTCGTTTGTTGTACATGAAATGCATAAAATCTGGCATAAAATTCGACTGAGCTGAAATCTAGAGTTTTACTGTGGACACTGTTACCTGTTCACATTAGTCATGGTGACATGACGCCATCATGGAAGAAGTCAAAAGTCTAAACAATGAGTCATCTCACAGTCGTGCAGAGATGAATGCTGTGGTCAGTTTCCTGATTGACATTCTTCACTGTAAAGAAGAAAAATGAGTTCTGTGGAAAAGGTTTCGCTTGCTTTTTCACTCTACCTGAGTGTACTGTAAGTGGTTCAACTGTTGTGTTGAATTGAGGGGTGTGACACTGGCGTCTGATAACAGCCAGCCAAAGTTTGTCTTAAACAAGAAAGATTTTATCCAGTAACAGAAGCTCTGGTAAATCAAGCTACCGGTGACGCAGTATGCAGTCCATCTTCAAAAAGGTGACGGGACTTAATGCCTGACTTTCCAAGGTGTTACCACTGAAAACCTGAACATTGGAAGTTGGTTTTATGAATGGGTGAAGTATGCGTAACTGTACAAAATCACAAAAAGCTCTCAGAATGGCAAACACGGTGTTCCTATTCCCAAGATGTATGTTGGGACAATTTCCAAGAGTCCTTTCTTAAACTGTGGGAAAACCAAAAAAATAAAAAAAGGGATTTCTGTTTCAATGTGTTGGACTTGGTTCCAACAGTTGGAAAAGTTTGTGTGAAAGGAAATGATTCTTAGTGTATCAAGAAATACATCAACACAATGCATTGACTTGACTTGTGGAGTGTTTTATATACCAAAACCCAACCTGAGTGACTTTGCATGAGGTGTCAGTCTTATTTGTTTAAGCAAAAAAAAAAAACCTACCAAAACATTGAAATGGTTTGCTGTGAAATGGTGGTTATTCTGAAGCACAAAATCTACTCGAGGACAGTATCTCAATAATGTGGACGATCTTGTTCCGTACACTTGTTCGTGGGATGACATCGGCTACTTACGGTCCCCTGCATACAGCTGCTGTGAATTGTGGTAATTATGAAAGATTTGATGATATAATGACACGGTGGAAAGACAGGATGGTAAAATGTGCTTTTTGTGACAAGTATTCAGGCTCTTCTGGTACTGTAAGCACCTTAGACTATATCTCCACATGCTCAGTGGCTACGAGCTTAATGTTGGTACTCTTTTGGTGGGAACAAAGTTTGGATGAAAGGAATTTACTGTTTTGTTTTTTATGTGTGATTCAACAAATTTCTTTTCCACAACTGATATCTGCGTCTTGTCTTCTCAAGGACCAAGAGACCCAGGACATGGACATGGAGGACCCGGCTTCAGTAAGTCTTGCATTGTTTAATTTTTGTTCTGGTGTCAGGTGTCTATTCTGTGAGGTCTTGACAACTACTGGGCATATTTACTTGAAGTTTCTAATGGATATTTCTTGTCCAAGAGAGATGGTTGTCTTGGCCCCCTCGCATGAATAATAATTGTCCAAAAGAGATTGCTACTTCGACCAAACATTCAGTTTACGACAAAGTATTTTGATTAGAAAATATCCTAATTGACATCACATTTTAGTTACATATTTATGAACATTCATTAACCTGAAGCATCTCAATCAACAAATCAATCAGGTCAATCAGTTTCCTATTATTCAAATAAAACATCAACATCCAATGGGCAGATTGCTATGAAATTTTCTGACCACTTCCCCTAGATAATGAACCTGTTTGGTTATAATGACAGCAGCTATATCATCTTGTTTTGCAACATTAATGTGAGGTGTGTTGCTCTGTCTGCTTGATGTGTAAATAGATGACTTTCACATTTCTTCCAACAGTGCAAGACCAGGATAACTCTGATAATAACACCATCTTTGTACAAGGCCTGGGAGACGACTACACCGTTGAATCAGTGGCTGACTTTTTTAAGCAGATTGGGATCATTAAGGCAAGTGCTACATGTTTGTTATTTATTTATTCACTTATGTAATGTTGAACTTGAACACTGTTCAGGCTCAAACTCAAAAAACCCAACATATTTACAATAAATATCTGTTGCAGCACAATGTCTTCAAATTAAGATTGAGACACTACATCTAGGGACGTGGGGTAAAAATACTGGGTACAGATTTAACAATGGCTGAAATGGAAACTGATAAATAAGTGGAATTTGAACTTATTTGTTTTTCCTTGGTGCCCAATCGTCCCTAATTTTCCTTCTGTCCATCCTCTTAGGTCAACAAGAAAACAGGCCTGCCCATGATCAATCTTTACACAGACAGAGAGACAGGAAAGCTGAAAGGGGAGGCCACAGTTTCCTTTGATGACCCCCCTTCAGCTAAGGCTGCCATCGACTGGTTTGATGGTACGTTGTTTATCTGTCTGTCAGGGCTTACCCAAATTCAGTGTTCGCTCCATGACCTCTTCAAAACGTCAGGCAGGTAACATTATATTTTCAACAAGGTTGCAGTTTAGGAATGAGATGGAAGCAGAGTATTCAACAAAGGTTTGGTTAAAATATAAGTGTGTGGAACATCCTGAGCACAGTGATGGACAGCAGTGAATTGAATCACGCTGCAGGAGTAGTTTGAATTGTTTTGTTCTGGTTATTTTGATTTCTTTCTCCTCCTTAGAAACCTAATATTTTTGGAATCTGTTGTAACTGAATTCAAGCAGTTTTACAGTTACATTTAAGTTTGTCTTGTATTGTGTTGAATTCTGTGCTATTTCTCATTTCTCAGCTTCATCCATTTTGTAATTTAAAGCACATTTTTATTTACCTCAGCTCAGCTGCTTGTGACATTTTGATATCTTTCCTCACCAGGTAAGGACTTCAATGGAAATCCCATCAAGGTGTCCTTTGCCACCCGCAGAGCTGACTTTGGAGGCCGAGGTGGAATGAGGGGAGGTCGCGGACGAGGTGAGCCCATTTTTTAAACTTATTTTTTGAAGGTTGGAACTCTGTAATGGTGTATGAGATGTAATTTAGAAGTCCTGTCTTATTTGAGACAAATTGAGATCGAAAGTGCATTCTTGACTTTAGAAATACAAGGTCTATTTTGTAGCTGCTCAGTAGCTTTTCGTCATATCACACAATCTTCCTGAGCAGACGAAATTTGCCCGGTTGTCATGGGATTGTTGACGTGTTATGTGTTACAACAGGAGATCTAACTGGGTCGTTTTATGTTTTGTTTTTTTTCTTGGTGAAGGGCCGATGGGCCATGGAGGATTTGGAGGTGGTCGAGGTGGAGGTTTCCCAGGAGGCAACGGTGGTGGTGGAGGAGGTGGAGGAGGGGGGCAGCAGAGAGCTGGAGACTGGAAGTGTTCAAACCCGTAAGTCAGAGGCAGTGGGTGGTGGTTTACTTGGTGTTTGAGTCGTTCAGGATTCTGTCTCTCTGACAACCTTTGGTTGAACTTGTTGGCTTCACTTCCTCATCTTGTAAACGTGCCTGTGGTGTACCTCAAGGGTCGATTCTGGAGCCCATCATTTTTTCTATTTCCAGACACAACATAATGCTTAATTTTCACACAGATGAATATTTTTGAAGATATAGAGTGTTGGATGTATTGCAACTCTCTTCAGTTTAATGAGGATAAGACATTCAGATAATGACAGTTGAATTAATCATTTCCCTGACCTCACGCTCACAGACTTGAAGCCATCTGTTAGAAATTTGAGAGCACTCTGTCTTTCAAATCTGACCTTTAAAATCAAGTACAAGTTAGTTGTATTTTTATCAGTTATTAAATTGTTTGCAGTTATTCCATAATGAAGCTGCTAGACTGGATCTACGAGATGAGAACACATTACCTCATCTTCACTGGCTTCCCATTGCCTCCAGACTACACTTCAGAATTCTGTTAATAACTTAGAAAAAAGTTCAACTCCACGTCTCTGACCTGCTGAACCCAGAAGTAACATAGCGTACACATAGATCAGCATAAAAAACTCTTCTCACAGTTTCCAGATCTAATCTTATAATCTGAACATACATTTGCTATTCTGGAACCTAATCTGTGGAATACATCACCTTTCACGATCAGCACAGCTGCTTCTTTCATTCATTTTAAATGGCAGCTAAATATACACCTCTTTAAACTGGCTTTTATCTGATATGTATGATTTTAACCCTCCAGGAAAATGTAATGTCATTTCATTTTTCATTTTCAGCAACTGTGGCAACCTGAACTTCTCGTGGCGTAATGAGTGTAACCAGTGCAAGGCTCCTAAACCAGAGGATGCTAGTGGGATGCCCCCCATGGAAAGAGGTTAGACCAGTTTTTACATTATGACAATATTTAGTGGTTTTGTAACTCTCTGCTGATTAAAACACATGACCAGTAATAATACAATAGAAATATATTTTATCAATATTGTTATATTTTATTTGTGACACACACAGTGTGACAATGCAGCTCTTTGTCTGTAGGGTCAAGTCAACTTTATTTATATAACCTTATATCACACATTTGCCCCAAGGGGCTTTACAGTCTGTTCGGCATATTGCAGCCTCTGTTAATAGACCCTAGATTAGGGTAAGGAAAAACTCCCCCTGAATAAAAAAGGGAAAAAAATGGAAGAAACTTGAGGAAGACTTCTAGACTGATCCCTCCTGGTACTGAATCCCTCAGAGTCAATCATAGTAGAGACTTACTCAGCAGTTTACAAATTGTCACCAGATTGCTTGTTGTGATTTCAGGAGGTTATGGAGGAGAACGCAGAGGGGGGTTTGATCGAGGCGGCTTTAGGGGACGAGGCGGTGACCGCGGGGGCTTCAGAGGAGGCAGAGGAGGCGACCGGGGAGGATATGGCCCTGGCAAGATGGACACAAGGTCAGATTCACTCAAACAAACAGCACTCTGGTGAGAAACCATCTTGGTGTCGAGGTTTGAAACCAATTGTGGATAAAAAAAAGTTTAAGACACTTAAGACAAGTATTTCTGCATTTTGATGCGTCACATCTCTCTCTCTCTCTCTCTCTCTCTCTCTCTCTCTCTCTCTCTCTCTCTCTCTCTCTCTCTCTCTCCACTTGGCTAGCATTCAGTGCAAGTGGTTTCTGTGTTTGTCGTGAGCGTTCAGTTCAGTGCTGAAGAAGTAAGTGTGTTTGTTATTTCCAGGGGTGATCGCAGACAGGAGCGACGAGGCCGACCTTACTAAATCCTCATTCAAGGACAAACTGTCCCCCTCCCACCTCAGCACAAAGAACAGTTTGTCTACCCCCTGTCCATACTGGGCCCAGCCCACACCTTTCACCTTTTATATAACTGTTAACTTTGATCCTCTTGAATGTGTAGAAAAATGTGACTGTTCCTGTTTTCTGTTTGCTCACTTCTTTCTTCTTCTGGTCAGTGGGGCTTCATTTAGAAAAACAAACTCTGGATCAAGTACTCTCTTATTTTTACAGCCTGAGTCTAATTTCATAATTTTGGCCATCAGTCTAGTTGATAAGGATAATATTCACACCAGCACCATCACTGGAAACAGTCAGAAACAAACCAGCTTAACAATATTAAATCATCTCTTACCTGTGCAAGGAGTTTATATTTTCACCTCCATGGTGAATGTGCCGACATTATTTTTTCTTTTTTCTCATGAACTGCTGAAGCTACCTGATGGAATAATCTGTAGTTTGTTGCAGATCTAGATTAAGATGAAACATTTAGAAATGTGTCATTAAAGTTTATGTAGATTTATATAGCCTTTGGCAGACAGATGAAAACAAAGGTGACCACACCCTATTATTGTAAACTTCAGAGCTACATCATGTGTAACTTTGACCTGCTGTGCTGAGGACAGAGCTCACGGTGTCATGGATGATTATGATTGACATTTGGAGCGCTTAATCTGTTTTCACTCAGCGGTCTAGTAACCCAGGGACTTAAAAACTTGTCTGATAGCCTGTGTTGGTTTTACTATTAGACTCATGTATAAATGTGTGACTACCAGTGCTACTGCATGCTCAGATTAACTGGTATTGTAAGTCAATTATGGTTAAAGCTGTTGAAATAAAAAAACCCAAGTTCTTAAGAATAAATCGCACCATCAAGAAACTGACTTTGATGTGAAAATATGCTTCATCATAAATGTCACTGCAGAGTCAATTCATATCTGGAGGTTGTGTTGGATCATTGCAGTTTGCTCACAAGGTGAAAAACTCAACAGCTGAACACTTTTTGTCGTGGTGTGAGATCCTAATGGGCCTCATGCAAGATCCACTCAACCAATAGATTTGTTCTAAATGGCATGTTTGAGTGTTTTAATGGAATTTGCTCCATTCACCAGTTTTCTTGAACAGAATTAGAAGTTGAAATTATCTATTTATTACATGTTTATGCAGTTTAAAGAGAATTTAGTGAATCTGATAAATCACTCTGCACAGGAAGTTATCAGACAGGTTTGCGATGAAACTCTGAAAAGTCCCGGTGTCATATTCACTTATAGCTTGCGAACAGGTTTTAAAACTGTCACTGAACTGAAGCTGCTCTTTGTTTTTACAGTCAGTGAGTTGTGTGTAACTTAAGTTACCTGTCAACAACTCACTGGACTGCTGTCAACCTGAGACGCCAACATGGCTCTATATAAGATTCAGTTATGCCTTTAACTTCCTAAATACCTTTCCTCAAAGCTAAGTTTGTCATAGGAGTAGATTTTCAGACAATGATCAACTAAAATTAACTTTTGTAAATGAGGCCCCCACAGTGAAGGGGTTTTTGTTGAGGAATTCTTACTTGTGTATTTATTATTGATGAGTTGTTTTGTATTGTGCATGTGCTGGATTTCAAAAGAAAGTGTTGATAAAACCAAACAGTGCCTCTGTGGTTCTTATTCACTCTTGACTTGTTAATATCTTGTGCTGCTTTCAAACACTTTGTTTGTACAGAAAACTGTTGCTGAACCTGATGGAGCTCAGATGTCAGAACCTACAGACATGATTAGAGGAGACACAGCAGCTATGAACAGTCAGTTATTAAAAACTTGACTGAGTTTTTGAGCATTTAAATCCCCTTCTTCATGCACCAGCTAGGTTTGTGTTAAGCTGGGGAAAAGTCTTTGACTGCCCTGAGATGTTTACCTCTCAATAAACTGGTTTATTTGACTGCCAGGCCTGTTTAAACTTGGCACACTGTTCAGCTTCACAGATGAGTGTCATAGAAACTCTTTCTTTTCTCCATTTTGTTTTAGTCTTGGTGGCTGTTTTTCATCCTAATGAAGTGATTTAACAACAGTTTGGTGGGAAAATATAAACAAGTTTTAACTGGATTAGGTGTCTCAGCTTATTACACTATACAACTCTTAACACTTTTCCCTACTAAATGTACCTGCTCTTATTGGGTTTGACCCCTCAGAGCCTCCTCCTTATGTTACATGGCTGAATATGAGTAAAAGAATAAAATTAAAGCATTTCTGTTTCATTAGTACATGTTCAGGTGAATGCAAAACCGTGTTACAGTCATGAAATATTATCTCTTTATTAGTATCTATAAGACTGAATCATTAGTCTTTTGGATAATGTTACATGAAATGTGAAAGTCATGTAAATTAAACAAGGCTTTTATTAAAGAGCTATGACTGATAATATGGAGAGAAAAAATAGTTGGTAAGTAGGAAAAAAAGCAGAAAATCATTTAGTTTTTCACTGTCAGTGATTTCTGTAACTAAACTGGAACATTTCTCTGAGAAGATCCAGTCACAGCTTTCCCTCTCTGGTTCTGAGGCGACTTAATGAAACGTTTCAGCTGAGTTGTAATGAACTGAAGTCACATTTTTTGGTCATTGATAGACATTGTATGTCGAGCCCCTCACTAACACCCTGTCGATTTTGTAACCATGACTTTGCACTTTTGCATACCTGCTGTCCTTACCTGTAGTTTACTCTCAGTGAGGCAGACTTCCTTGTTGAGGTTTGTAGACTAACTGGCGGACCCAGTTTTTCTTCACAAGAAAATTATATCCAATAAGTTCCTGGAGACAACTCGTCCAACAATAAAGACTCTTAATTCATTATTATTAATACACATAGCATTTACAGTATCCAAAAATTAAATCACAACTATAATGAGTGTATTTCACACAGAGCCACCTGCCGCAGTTTTCATGTTTTATTGTCAGGTTTAATGTTGGATTTCGAGACTGATCAACAGAACTTTAATGTCAAAGTGAAGACTCGTTACAAATACAAAACACAAGATAAATGTTTACATAAACATTCATCCCCTTTAAACCTAAATAGTCTCTGCTGCAGCCAGTTGGTTTTACAAGTCACATAATTAGTTAAGTGGAGATCACTTGAGTGTCGTTGGAGGGGTTCACACCTGTAGCTGGAAGGTGAGTCTACCATCAAGACAAGAACATCATTGTCAGTCAGTGTTGTCACCCAGCTTTAACCTTTTTAACTATTCATTATCCATCACTTTTAGCTATGTGTCTTTTCTAAGTTTAAGAAAAGTATATAAAGCCTGAGCCTGAGAGACAGCCTGTTCTTTTGAAGAACAGCAGAGAGATTATAGTGTGTAAACCATGACGTTTGACCTTTATGCTTTCGACAATTTTTTCTAGTTGTACTTGTTCCTAGACAAGTACCTGTTTATGGAAATGACAGTGGCAGCGTTCATTTGTTAACTGGCATCCACATGCAGCTTAACCAGTTCATTCCTGAGCAGGCAGCTCTCCTGAATTTCCCCATCCAACTGTCAGTGTAGATGGATGGAATTCAGCTGCACAGCATCACCTTTAAAACCAGATCAGTGGTGTCTGTTCATGACTTCATGATGAATAGTGTGACTTGTTAGTAGTTCAAGTGACTCATGGGAGTTTTTTTTTTAATTTTTAATTTTTTGGGGGGCTTTATTGGACAGGATAGTGGAGAGAGACAGGAAATGGGGAGGCAGAGAGGGGGGGAATGACATGCAGTGAAGCCGTCCGATGCGGGACTCGAACCGGGGCCAACTGCAGCGAGGACTGTAGCCTCTACACATGGGGCGCCTGCTTAGACCACTACGCCACACGACGCCCCGGGAGTTTTTTAATTAATGGCAAACACATTTGAAAGATTACTCCAGCTATCAGCCTCACTATTCCTAACAAAACATCCATTCCTCGTTGAGTTTAAAAAAGGTTTCTAAACTTCAGGATTTCAGTATATTTCAGAATTAGACAACAGCAGGAATTATTTCAGCAACAGATAACTGTTTGTGGACATGTGGGCATTCAAGACTTGAAAAAACGTGAACCTTAAATGTTTAATTTCATCAGCAATGTATTTTAACACTGAAATGCAGTGGAGTAAAAAGATAAACACGGGTTTTGGAGGCAGCCGACTGAAACTAATGAAGAGATGCTTCCACATGTATGAAAAGGAGGATTATTACAGCAGCCGTCATGTAAAACCTGAAAAAGCACCAGATTTTGTCCAGTGTCAGTCGTCATATTCAAAGACCTCAGTCAGTTTGTGAGTGACAGCAGGTTTCAGTGCTGTGGTCCTGTTGAAGCATTTATTTCAGTGTATCCTCTTCCTCCTTTTCCTTTGTGGTTTTCATGGAATATTCCCACAACAATTCTTGTTTTTCCTGTTTGGTTCCTGTCTCGTCATATGATGACATGATTACACTTAATTAATTTGGCTTTTTTTAAAAGAGTATGTTTACGTCACATTTCTGCGGTTTTCCAAATCATCTCATCAGTTTTTAGTTTGGTTTCCCTCCTTATAGGAAGTCGTTGGTTTAGTTACTGCTCCCCTTTTTTTCAGAGGGAAATATGTCACTTTGTACCATTTGTAAATTACACTCCCCAGTAGGATATAACGTAACGTAAAATGAGCTCCCCCATAACCAGCCACAACAGTTAAATGCTGCTTATAAGTTCAATAATATCAATAACAAATAATAAATCAATAAAAAATATAATAATACAATATTATCAAAAAAATTAATTTTGGATTCTTTATGTGCATTTTATTGATAATACTTCTGTGCTGTAAGTGAAACTTTGAATGTTGGATTTTTACTTGTAACGGAGTATTTTTACACTTTGATATCACGACATATGCTTAATGAAAATTTTTCCCACCTCTGTGGGAATCTGGTGAGAATGAAACCAAAGCTGATGTTAAATGTGATGGATCAGATACAGCAGGAGCAGAAAGGCTGAGTGAACTGAAGTCTGAGGCTGACGACAGGAAATGGGTCTGAAGCAGAATATACGACTGCAAGCCAGACGTTTGTCAGTCGCAATCAAATTCAACCAGACTCCTGGAGATGCAGGAATGCTGCCAGGTGACATTCACCTGACCGTCTGTTACGATCAGTGTGTTCCGCCCTCTGCTCCACTATTTATGGTAATTGAGGCAGGAAATAACATGTCAAGATCAATGGGTAGATAAATAAACTGAAACACCAATTAACATGTTTGTACTTCTCAAGTGGCATAGAAAAAATAACATAACATAAAAATAATAACTTAACATCTTCATGTTCTACACATTGTAATAAAAACAAATAAAAATATTTCATGTAATTTTGAATCTTGACAAAGGAGATGAACTTGGAGAAAAGTTCGCAGGTAGTGTGAGTTCATGGTCAGATGACTGGACCTATAAACACCTATTCAATGCTATCCCACAGCATTGTTAGGATAAACAATAGGACCCATTGACTATGAAAATATGGTCTTTAGAAAAGAAAATATTCATAGATCTTTTTTTAGGATGGTTGAATGTGACGTAATATTGCAACAGTCGGCCTTACAGGGTTAAACAGAACTGTCTTTACATTCTCTACTTAACTAAAAGTACCAGTATCATAATGTAAAAATACTCCAAATTAAAAGTCTTAATCCAACCTAAGTACACAAGTGATATCAGCTACTGTACTATACTTCAAGTGTCAATAGTAAAAGTACTCACTGTGATTTATATATTAATTCTAAATCTTTTACATTTTAACTACGTCATATATAGTTAGATAGTTCAGTCCTGTGGTTCCCAACCCAGGGGTCACGCCCCTCCAAATGGTCACCGGATAAATCTGAGGGGGTTGTCACATGATTCACAGAAGAGGAAAGAAGAAAAAATAAAAGTTGTCATTCACTGTTTTCTGTTTTCTGGTTTTGGATTTTAATCTTTGCTTTTTAAAAATGATTCTACATCATTTGACCTCGTTGGCCCTCGGACAGTTTACAACAAACCATGTGAGAAAAATACTTTAAAGAAGTCTTTTCTTTAAATACACATTGTGTTTTTTTAATAAGCTTTTTATATATTTTTATATAAAATCTGAACCTACAGCTCAGATAAATCTAGTGGAGAATAAAGAATAATATTTTCCTCATACAAACTAAAAAAAGTACAACTAAACTACTTCAAAATTGTCCTTGAGAAATTTGAGTACTTAGTTTGTCAACTGCCGGGTTTGACAGGCGCTGCCATTTGGTTTGTGGTGAGGTGTTGGGCGTGTCTTGCACAGGTAACGATTTACCTGACATAGAGCGAGGTATGTTTGTATCTGAGAGACGGAAAGAGAGAGCGAGAGGGAGGGAGGGAGGGAGGGAGGGGAGAAGAAGGTTATTTATGCCGGAGCAGATCATAACATATGGACTTTCAGTCATGGCTCTCTACAAGGTGATCTTTGTGGCAACTGTGCTGACTCTGCTGACACCAGGTAAGGAGCCTTTTCACTGTGCACACCTGAACCAGTAGTGTTTGAGATCTGCTGACAATTGTATCAGACAAGAAACACTGAGGAGGAAGTAAAATCTTTTATGATGAGAATTTATGAAAATTATTAAATCTGGGAGAAAATGATGTTTAAGTAAACTTTAAAACCTAAAGATCATTAAGATCATTGTGTCATTGATTGAAATTTCTAACAACCAACCACATTTATTGACTCTGAGTCTGCAGAGTAAACAGTATCTACAGTGGCAGATAAATGTGGTGGAATAAAAAATGCAATATTTCCAACTGAAATTCTGTAAAGGATTAATTAACACAAACAGGCTGCTGTGTCATCTTATTGTTATTCATGTTTTATTTATTTAGGATATTTTTCTTGTTCCAATTCAAATGTCTGAATATTATGAGAACTAAAGGTGAATTGCTCTTTGAAAGTTTGTGTTTGCATTAATATGCTATTATATTATCATTATATCAGTGGTCTTGACAATAACATCATTCATCATGATTATTTCTAGGACAAAACATCGTCCAACAAAAGGAAATATCATGACAGTCCTAAATGATATGACATCAATATATTTTAACCTCCTTTATCTATTTTAACTCATTTAAAGGAGGTTTGACATTGATTAAGTTCAGGTTTAAGGAATATGTAGAGACTAACAGGGTGTTAGTTACATTCAGTCATTCGTAAGAAGTGAATTCGTTTCACACTTTAACACCACCTTAAATATTTTACAGTATAGTATGAAGGTGACATGTACATGAAATAAGTCACGTCTGCAGGTATGGTTGTGTCATGTGACCCAAAGGAAGCCCAGACTTTCTTATTCTAAAGAGTTTTTTTGTGATCCAGCAATTTCTTTTTTGTGGCTTTGATTTCAGCCATTTAAGGGATCTATACGTTTCTTTAAGGAGTTTCTATTAAGGGGTGTTTGGATATGTTACAGCAGCTTTAACCTCTGTGAAGGGATGTTTGAAGTCACTGCACTAACATGGTGTGACCACAGATCTCTGTCATCATGTGTACGGTGGGCAGGCTTCAGCCACTCCTCATTAAGTCCCGGAGTAAAAAATTGATGCTGATTTCAAAAGACTTACTTGTAGAGAAAAATAACTTCTGATGGCTGAACTGTCCTACAGGAGCAGAGCGAGGCGTCTTCCATGTCCTATGATATCACAATGAATCCTTTTTATTAATGTATGTAGGAAAATGGCGGAGGAAATGACAGGACATAAGGACAAAGAGGGACAGGGTTACACACAGCAACACACACTGCAGCGACATGGTCCCGTGTCTTAAACCAGACACCTCATACATTTTTATCACTGTTAGCTCATTGACTTTAAATGAGTTCTTCAGTGATTTAATGTTACATCCATAAGTTGATCCACAAGAAGATATATTTGTGGTTTTAAGAACCAAAACCCATCTCTGTAGTTTTACATCACCTTTCTCAGGCTTCTCTCTGGAGCTCTAATACAAGCAGGTCAGTGAGCCAATCTGTGTCTGTCATCACACATAATTCTGGCTGTAAACACAATAAAGATATGCTCTGAGAAAAATATGTTCGTTATGTTTCCTGTCTTGCCAAAATAAAAAAAACCCCAGCGTGGATAAAGTGCAGCTGAAAGAATGTTGACAGTTCTCTCAGCCAAGGCAGTAAAACCAGTCTGAGAAGAGACCGGGCACCAAGTCGCTACACAAGAGTGAGATCCGTTAAAACAACATGGCAGAAGATGTCCCTTTGGGCTCTGGGGAATTTGTAATAGACATTTTCTGACAATTTATATCACAAACAATCAATTTATTGATGAGATTTCCACTTGAAAAGTTGATTTTCCTACAGTTGATAATGAACACATTTGATGAGCAGTAAATTACACCACTTAAAGTTTGGTTATTGAACCTTTTGCAGTCATAATGATTTCTGTGGGAATGGCATCGAAAACAACAGCAACCTCCTTTTGTAACTGGAAAATTATTTTGTAATCTAAATATCACATAGCACAAAATGAAAATGAATATTTCATGAAATGAAATATCGCTAACTATAAATATAATATACAATATATATATATTGTTGTTTCACAAGTCTTTTTGTTTTCTATTTTTCAGAGTCTCACTCACAACTCGATGGTAAGTCAAAGTTTATGCACACGTACTTTACTTTCTTTCTTTCTGTCATTGGTGACATTGTAAACATGTTGTTAGGACTTTAATTGTTTGGTTTATAGTTTCATTATTGTTATTATTTTCTATCCAACAAAGAATCTCTAAACAGAACCAATTAAACTTCTGAAGAAATTGTGAAATGAGATTAGTTTTGCCGCTGTTGGCTGAGAACAACCCACCATCATAAACCTCGACTAACAGTTTATAATCCTGCAATGGTCGGGCAGAGCGAGTATTGCTCACTGTGTGTTTTTATGTCTCTCCTCAGTGTGTGGCCGGCCTGCACTCAACACCAGGATTGTTGGAGGACAGGCGGCCCCTGAGGGCAGCTGGCCCTGGCAGGTCAGTCTGCAAACTTCTAGACACTTCTGTGGAGGATCCCTCATCAACAACGAATGGGTGCTGACAGCTGCTCACTGCGTCTCAAGGTGAGCACTGATGGTAGAGCTGTGACAAAACACATCATGCCAACATGTCTCCAACTTAGGGGTCGATGCCCCTCCATGGGGTCACAGGATAAATCTGGGGGGACTCAAGATGATTAATGGGAAAGAAAGAAGAAAAATATTGTTCTGCTATTCATCTCTTGGTTCTTTCTTTAGGCCTCTTACAGTCTCAGAGGTTCAGAAGAGAAAATCTTTGGTTTAAATGAATGTTTACTTGTCCTAAGTAGCACTAAAGCTACAGTATGGATGTCTGTGCATCAGGGCCTGTTGTTATATAATATGTCCATTTTATTTTGCGGCAAAATTGACTAAAACTTTTGTCCCCTCAACTTATGTTGTGCCCATTAATGAACTGTCGTCCAATTGATATTGTCCTCAAAAAATAGCATTATCATCTTAATTTCATTGGTCTTTGTTCCCCTTCCTTTTGTAGTTTTGACACACAGTAGTTTTTAGTACCACCTTGGACTGAGATATACAGATATATTGGTTTGACATTTCTTTAATGTGTATATTGTGAGAAAAGATTAAAGTGCAAAAGTGCTCTTGACAACAACTTTGCTTTTAATGTTTTTTCACTGTTTTGTTTTTCTCCTCATCACCTCAGCTCCGTCAGAAGACACACTGTGTTTCTGGGACGCCAGAGTCAGGAGGGACCCAACCCCAACGAGGTGTCTCGCACAGTAACGCAGACCATCATTCATCCGAACTACAATTCAGCGACATCCAACAACGACATCGCCCTACTAAGGCTCTCCTCACCAGTGACTTTCAGCAACTTCATTCTGCCTGTCTGCCTGGCAGCCGCAGACAGCGCCTTCTTTGCCGGCACTGACACCTGGGTCACCGGCTGGGGCAACATTGGAACTGCTGGTGGGTCGTAAAGCAGCTGGATAACCTTTATATTCAGAGGAACTGTGACCACAAGGGGAGGGGGGATACTGTGTTTGGAGCAACAAAACCTCCCTGTAACTTGAGTTTGTAGGGATAATTTTATCATAATCTGTCTGTGGCACTAGCAAACACACTGTTTTGGAAATAATCATAAAAGATTTGCTAAAAAACTTTTTTTTTAACTGAATTTGTGTTTCCTTAGAGCCCCTTCCTTCACCACAAAACCTGATGGAAGTGGAGGTGCCAGTTGTGGGGAACAGACAGTGTAACTGTAACTATGGAGTGGGCAGAATCACAGAGAACATGATATGTGCCGGGTTACTTAATGGAGGGAAGGACTCCTGTCAGGTGATCATTTTACCACCAGTGTTTGTGTCAGATTTTACCTCATGCAAAGATTCCCTCTCCTAAATGTTCCTCTTTTTACAGGGGGACTCTGGCGGTCCAATGGTGAGTAAGCAGAACAACCGCTGGGTCCAGGCGGGAGTCGTGAGTTTTGGAATTGGTTGTGCCCTGCCTAATTTCCCAGGAGTCTACGCCAGAGTATCCCAGTATCAGACCTGGATCAACAGCATTATCACATCCAACCAGCCGGGCTTCATCATCTTCAGGTCCACTGGGACTGATAGTGACCAGAATGTCACCTGTCCAGGCCTGCCGCCACCTACAACCAGACCCCCCCCAACAACCACACCCAGACGTGAGTGTCTGCTGTGTCCAGACTTTGTAAAAACTGATTGTTAATCTTAAATTTACCCTCGGAGATCTTAAATTTAGAATTATATATATATATATATATTCTAGCTCCACTTGTTCCAACTCTTCATTGATGCTGAAAGAAGTTTAATGGAGTTATTTTGTAGGTTTTGCTATTGCTAGAAAAAACGCTGCAAGTCAAACTTAATTCCTGTAGCATTCAGTCTGCCCTGAAGACGTAGTGCTTGTCAGTGGGCGTAATATACCCTCCTCTATTGTTAAACACAATGATGGCTGATGCTCTTGCTAAGACTGTTAAGTAAACAGCCATTAATGCCAATGCTGGCTGTGTAACGAAAGTATAACCTACAAATAGCTCCTTTAAACTGAACAAAATTTTCAAACCAAAGACTGGCTGTCCTCTTCCATCAAACTGAAATGTCCCAGATGTTTTGTGCATTAACTTTCCCAAAATTCACTTATTTGGTATCTGTGGATAATTTGGGATCTGACCAAATCTGACCAAACAACCTGTGTTTGTAATGTCTGCTCTGGATGGTTTGAGTTTACAAGGCTTTTAAACTTCCACTGTCTGCCTGTTGCTTCTTCTCTCCAGCTGTGGTCTGTGGCCGAGCTCCATTGAATTCACGTATTTTGGGAGGAAGCTCGGTGGGGACAGCTGGCGAGTGGCCGTGGATGGCGAGCATACAGATGAATGGAAGTCATGTGTGTGGTGGGACGCTGGTGGCCGAGGACTCTGTGCTGAGCAATGCCAACTGTTTCTCCAGGTGAGACACCTGCAGTGCCATTACGATAGCTAGCAGCTGTGGGAAATGACTGACTCTATATAACATAACTATATGTTTGTAAATGGTCTTAAAGATTTACGTCTTCAGCAGGAGCCAATGGTCTTTGAGCTGAGAGCCAAAGACAGAGGAGGGAGGTCAGGGAGTATTGAAAGATACATTATTGGTTTGGGTTGGGTCTGCACATGGAAATTGTTGACGATAAGAAAATATAGCAGACTGCCAACCATATATTTTCACGTAATGTACAAGTTCAATCCCTTGCTTTAAACCAACCCATCCACCCATTTTTAAAGTCTTGAGTTCTCCTCAGGCCTAATTAAGTTCATTTTAACTCCCTCAGTTCACCCACACCGTCTGAATGGACCGTCACCCTGGGTCGTTTGAGGCAGAACGGATCCAATCCCTTTGAGGTGACACTGAATGTGACAAATATCACTCTGAGCAACCTGACTGGGTCTAATGTAGCAGTGCTGCACCTGGAAACCCGACCCACCCTGACCGACTACATCCAGCCCATCTGCCTGGACGACGGACTCACCTTCAGCGTGGGGTCGACGTGCTGGGCTGCCGGCTGGAACTCTGAGCGAGGAGGGGGTGAGTTCATAACACACAGTCTGACACAGTAATTCTAACACTCTGCATCAGTTCACCTATGTAAATTAAACATACTAAATAATACATACAATTGCAGTCAGGGTGTGATTCCACCTCTCATCATTTCCTAATTTTTCCAACTTCAGACGAACAAGTTCTGCAGGAGTTCCGGACCTCGGTTTTAGACTGTGGGAACGCATCAACGAATGGCAGCATTTGTACAGGAGTTTTTACACTGGAGCAGGTGAATAATGAGATTATTATTATTATTATTATTTATTTTTTAATTATTATTTTCATCATACACCATTTGTTGATATGTCTTTGTATCTTATCCAGGTGTTTGTGAGTCGTTTAACATTAGAGAGTTGAGATCAAAAGCTTGTTCTTTAGCTTGGAAACAGCACAAGGTCCATTTAGCAGCTTTTAATAATATCACAATTCAGACTTGTTACAATATGAAAAAACATTAGTTTGTATTTTAACATTTCACATTGTACAATGTAGAGTTTGTCCTGAAGTTGGCGTTGGAAGGAAAGTCATAGGCTTATTAAAGTGAGACTGATGTGATTTTTAAAAAAAAATGATATGATATTTATCTGTATTGCTCATTCAGTGAAACTAAGAACATTATTTTCTGTAATTTTACAAAATGATGTGACTTAATGTCGACTTCATAATCGGAATTCATAATTCATAATCAGTTAATACTAAAACGTTCCCATCTGGCCTGTTTGCTCAGGGTGATTCCGGCGGCCCACTCATGTGTAAGCAGGGCAACTCCTGGTTCCAAATGGCGGTGTTATCAGCTGAAAGCAACTCCACCAGACAAACACGAGCGGATCAAGTGATGGTCTTCACCAAACTGAGCCAGTTCGAGAACTTCTTGTCTCAGACAGTGGGGAGGTTCTTATCTCCAACCACCAACAGCATCAACAGCACTAACAGCACTAACAGCACTAACACCACCCACCACCACACCTACCATGACCACCAGTGGGGGCGTTCTCACTGGCTCCCCCGCCTCGTTCTTCTTCTTCCATTTCCTTTTCCTCTTAGTCTGTCTCCTCCTCTTCTCATAGAAACCTCCAACTCTTTCTGTAAATAGTGATTTACATGATGTGATCGGCACAAATGAATGTAAACACCCATGAATATGAGAGACGATGTCATCTTAAAGCTGCATTAACTTATCTATGACTTGATTCTGCCTCTATTGGTGAGCACCAGTAGTGAAGTTAACGGGGTTAAATCAGGACTCCAGAGTTCCCACAGGGGATGACAGATGAAGGCAGGGTTTTCCAAAACTGTAAAATTCTCCTGGTTTAATCATCAGTGCAAACAACGAAACACTACGCTAAAAAGGTTGTGCTGTTATGCTCAGAGTCAATGTGCCACATAGTTCTGGCGTCTGGCCCCTGAGGCTTTTGGGTAATGTAGTAATTTTTTTAGACTATACACATAACAAACTTCCACCTGTTTGAGTTTATAGGAGCTGTGTTGGCAGGGGCAACATCCTGTCTCCCAGTTCCATGCTAATACATCACGTTGTGATACTGTTATAAAAAAAAAAAGTTTTGTTTTGGTTTTTTTTTTGTTTTTTTAAATATGGGTTTAAATGAAAGGTGTAAAATAGGGGTGTACAATGAAGAAATGTTTAAGTTGCACTGGAAAAAAAATGCACAGTGGGGTCCACAAGTCTGAAACCACTTGAATGGGAGAGTGGTCTTAGACTGTTTGTGGCCTAGTATTCCAGCATTTCATGGTTTTTGAAGATGATATCTGCACCAGTTTTTTTAATCATTTTTTAAAATCAGCACAATGATGAATGTGAAATATTTGAATATATAATTTGTATTTGATAAATATTATTTAATCTGTTTTGAAGCACAGAGTGATTAGTTAAGTGGGACCCCTGCAGTTGTCACCCTTCAGACATTTTTCCTTTTCTCCTTGCACATTGGAAGTAGGTGAAGTTGCTTCAGAAATCTTTTTCTAAACCTTTTTTTTCAAACTTTTCTTTTATGGATTTCTTGCAGTCCTGAAAACTTAAGGACGTTTTGGAGGTCTGAGGACCACAGTGGCAACAGTCAGCCTGTCCCATCAACTACCTCATATTACCAGAAAGCCACTGTGCCATAATGTAAACGTCTATCTGAAGGGATGAAGCACTTAATGCACACAAATGGTATTTGCTCTAAAATACATAAGCTGCACTTTGAATTGAAAATGATTTGGCTTGAGTGCCGTGGAATAAATATGTAAATGCAAAAGCACTGAAGAGTTTTCCTGTCTGTCATTTTGTCTTTTCTTTTTGATTCAGCAACATTTTCCTTCATGTTGTGATCACTCATGCTGCTGCTGCACAGGAGGCGGGGATCAGTTATACTAGTTCAGCTGGTTTACTTAATGCCAAAAACCAAAGACGAACTCAATGCAACAAATCCATTTTTAAAACATTTCAGAATTTAATAAAAATTTCAAAAAGCCAGAACATATAAAAGAATAGCACAAAGCGACTTAAGTCATTTTTACATATACAGAATTTTCTAACATTAAAGTTTAAGTCTGGTGATACAAACTCCCTGAAAAGACCAAAACCAACAATCTCCTCCCAGAGACACTCACCATACCACCAAATGTGGATTAATCCGCTGTTCAAAGTAGTCCCTAACAAAAGCTTTATATATTTACTCTAATTTGTTTGATTAAACCAGTGAGCAGCTGCTGGAGGAAATTGCTGAGCCTTTTAAAAATTTAAACTATATGGTTGTGAGATGTTTTAAAAAATGTATGTCTTCATTAGGAACCAATGGGCTCAGAGCTGAGAGCCACAGACAGAGAGTGTTGAGAGACGAACTAAAACACCGTTGGTTTGAATCTGTTTCACTGGAATTGTTGTCATTGAGAACAATACTGAGTAACACCAGCTTTAAGCTTAAACTCAATGAACCATTCTCAAAACATACACAACACAAAAGGCACCTCCAGATGTTTCAAGCCAGGATTGGCTCTTCATCAAGTTCAGATTACAGCTCTATGGTGTCTAATGCTTTAATCTCCTGGTGTGTGAGACGCAGACCACCCTGCAGACGCTGTTCTGTTTAAGGCGCAGATGAACTGCAACATCCCGAGTTTGAGTTTTGCTGTGGAGATTTGTTGCAAGTCATTCCCCATCTCTCTCTTCCCTCTTTTCCTCTCTCCACTGTCTCTGAACTCTCTAAAGGCTTAAAATTAGACTGTAAAAGTACTTGTCGACAACAAGCTGACATTGGCATCAGCGTACCTCCATCCTTGTCTTCTACTTGATCCTGATCTCGAAGCAGAGACAGTTACAGGACTCGCACTCAGGAGGCTGACAGGTACAGGCACAGTCCCATCTGACACACTGTGGGAAAACATATCAGAAAATTCAGTGAGGAGAAAAACAACAGATATATAAAACAATGTCTTTAAGCACTGACGCTCCTGATTTGACAAAAATTACATCACCTATCTTGTGATTGGATGTATGAAAATAAGATAAGAGTGATGTCACTGTGTGGCTTCTAAACATTTCTGATAAGCAGAAACACGTGAGCCATGTTTAAGCTTGAACTCTGCCCACATTACAATGTCAGGATTGTATTTCTGTTAATTTCACAGACCCACTCCAGGTGTACATTTTTTAAATATTAAAACATTGCAAGTCTTTGGTGTTTGCACATTAATGATGAAAGAGAAATGTCCTTATAAAATAAAATAAAACCTGAGGCTTCTCTGTAGACAAAAAACTGATGGTACTAGGAAATGGTCGACAGTGTACATGATCTGATTTTGTATATGCTGAAACATTTCTTGATAGAGGGTGAGTGTTTGGGGGTCACTTACAGTAGGAGAGGGGCACGTGTCGTTCAGACATGAACGCATGGTTGGCAGTTTACAGTTACACATTTCAGCCATTGTAAAACACTGCTCACATAGAGAAATGTTTGGACAACAGTCGCCACACTCTGAAGAACAATGGTCCTTTGGGAGACAGAAAACAGAGACACAGACATTTCTGCAGTGTTTTACTTGTGTGTAGTGATAAATAGTGACACAGTGGAACATAAAACTTTATTTTCATTCAATTTAAAGTCTGCAGCATCAAGATTAAATAAAAAGTCATGAGTGATGTGCAGAGGGGTGTATCACTCATAACTTCCTTGAAAGACACAGTTTGATATTTAGGGTTAGGATTAGAAAGAAAAACCCATCGATAATCTATTAAATTAAATTAAATTATTGTCTTGTATTTTCAATATGAATCTATTGTAAATTCTTAAAGCCACTTTTGATCAATTTTATGTGATAAAAATAATTTGTAAAATAATTCTGAGGGAATACAGTTTGTTTTAATCAAAATAAAATAATAAAATCTCAAGAGATTATTAAACCATCCTGTGCCCTGTTCCTTTTGCTAAATGTTCCAATCACACCTGAGAAAGAACTTGAATCACCTCAGACGTGTCTCCTACCAAAGTGCAAGTCTTAACAACTTATTGCAGAAAACTGTCAGATGTGACTCAGCAGTGCACAGTTCATCTATTGCTGTGCCTCCGGTGCTTACACTAGATGGTGCCAAAAACAAAACTTTTCTCATGCTGAACATTGAGTTTTGTGTTCATGCTGGTGATTATGAATCAGCAACAGTAGGCCTTCATGCCTTCCTGCTTCTAGGTTTAGAGCAGGTTGTAGTAAGGAGCACATTTTGTTATTTTTAACTGACTGTGTTACCAGCACCAACCTTGAGGCAGAGTCGGATCCACAGCCCAATCCCAATGACGATCATGTAGAAACTCACAGTGATCATCAGTACTGCTGGGAGAGGGATGGCAAGCTCCCAGACTTGCAGCACCTGAGGATCAGGACCAGCAAAATATATAACTGCATAGAACACAGTAGAGCTGAGGAGTGGTCACACCAGTGGGATGATTTCTTACTTGCATTGTCTCTTCTTCAGAAGACATCTTTAAATGTCGCCATCCCTGGGATTCTGACAGGAAATAAAATAGATGGTATTAAAACCTGGTTATTATTCAGGCTTCTAAAAGTCTCTGTTTATTTTCTTCTTTGGACCGCTTTCAGATATGTGCAAAATGCTCGATTATTTTCTGTCTGGTTAAATTAGTTCCATGTAGAGAATCATATGCACCACCTAAATGTAGTTGTGAAATAGAAAGTATCATAAAATTGAAATACTCATGTAAAGTACAGGTACCTCAAATTACGTTCAGTATTTTAGTAAGAGTAAATAAGTGTACTCTCCATCACTACAAGGTAAAAGTGCATAAGTAGCTGTCAGCAGTAAAATGGATTCAAGCAAAGTACTTATAGTGATGAGTTACATGCTCATGATAATGTAAAACTTTCTCAAAATAAATACAAATTGGAGATAACGACAGTGAAGCTAACTGTAGTTTGGTGAAACAGAACAAAGAATACGCTGCTAACGTTACTAAAGTCTTACCGCTCTCTATGGCCCTGTGTCTTCAGAAGTATGTCATAGGTATCGATCCATGTAGATTTTAAATAAAGTCACATTCTTAGTTTTTATTGTTAATCGTATAAGATTTGATTCTACTGTCTGCGATCGAAAACAACCCGGGTCTAGCTTATGGCGGCAGCAGCGTTACCATGGAGTCAGACGGATACCAGGAAGGGACAAAATAGGCGCAAAGCAGGGCGAACGCGAAACCAAACCGATTCAAATAAGGCGATGATTAAATTCTGTTTGTCAGAATAAACGACATACATTAAATACAGGAATATGTAATGATTATATGAGGGTGTTTTATACGGTACTTTATTTGAAAAAACAATGAGGAAACATTAACTGGTTTTGTTTTTGACAGGTTTTTCTTTTATGAGTGGAAACTGCTGTAGAACTTTTATGCTTATGCTCTGAACATTTTGACTTTTGAATGGAGTTTCAAGCTGAAAGTATGAATGAGTAGATGGGGTTGAAAAATTCATAAAGGTGGAGATTAAGCAGTTTCATCTTCCAGTCTTCTTGGGTAAATTTCTACAAGCTTTGCACACCTGGATCTGAGCAGTTTATCTGACCCTCCCTTAGATTGGATGGAAGCATCTGCCAACTGCAACCTTCAGGTCTCCACAGGGAGCTTTGGCTGGACCACTTAGGGACAGTCAGATATGTCCTAAGCCACTCAGCAATATCTTGGTTGTTGTCTTCAGTCTCCCTATCCCTGCTGCTGGGCTAAAACGCTTTACACCATAACTATTGTGTGTAATATTGTCATCTACAAGTTACTAGAAACAGTGGAAATACTTTTAGTATTGAATGTAAATGTTTGTGTAAGGAAAAAGTCTTGCTGCAGACCACATAAGTACAGTGCTCAACTTTTTCTGTTGATACACAGCTGTACATATCGGTGTTCTGATCAAATACTGTAAATGAAATGTTTAAGAGCCTGACACCAAACAGCTCCTGCAAACTGAAGACACCCACACAAGTACAAATAACAGGACAGGTTCATCAACTGCAGAAATTTTATTGAACCAAATGTGGATTTTGCAAAACAGACTTGCTCTCTCACCTCCAGTCACAGGAGCACAGTGTGACCTGGCCATGGCTTTATTTTTTACTGTATTATTTCAGCATTACTACATCTTTACTTGTATTTATAAATTATTGCATTATAGGAAATTAAAGATTCAAGTGTGTATAACCACAGGTTTGGTACCAGATTTGTTTTTAGACCAAACCAGAAAGCTGGTCAAATGCCAGAGTAGGAAACTAACTTCATTTACCGGTAAATAATTATGTTCTTAATTTTTCCACCTAGAAATCATACTCGCTTAGTGCCATCGATCTACACTAGAGGCAAAGATTACCAGCATTTGATTTCATTTCCCACTCTAGATGGTTCATCTGATCACATAGTGAACTGACTCAGCCTTTCATATCACATGCCTCGCTTTGACCAAAATAAGACCACCAGAGAACACCCATTTAGTTTCAAAACTCACATGGGCAGCAAAAGAAAGAAAAAAAATAAAATAAAAAAGCAATTAGAAAAAATGTGCCATTAAATAAAAGCAATAAACACATTTTCCAGGGAGCGGTGGTGGAGACAGTCAGCGTTTTACAAACTTGGCTCTGTAAACTGAGAGCAGGCAACTGAACATGTAAACGCCAGTGGGATGTTGAAAGACTGAAAAAAAGAGGGAAATTACTTATGTTGGCAATCCCCTTTCCCCATCCTCCCACCTAAAGACCTTGTTCTTCTAACCCACTTCATCAGTAAACACCATTAGAAAATGTATGACCCTCCTGTACACATCCAGCCCCCACCCTGTTCCCCATGACACCACTCCACTCCAGCATATGGAGACTCATCGTTTTATTGAAACACCTTGAAGTACAAAACAAAAAGTTACATGAAACGGTGCCTCCTTACTGTGGCACAAGACCTAAAAAGAAAAAAATTAAAAAGGAAATAAACAAGGGGGAAAGGAAGGAGGAAGTGTGTGTGGGAGGGTCATCACCACTCATCCCTGATGTTGTGTGGAGCTGCAGTGGTGTGTCTTTGTGAGAGCGAGCCTGCCCCCTGGTGTTGTAGGGGGGCAGTGGTGTTACAGAGTCCCATGTTTGTCAGAGGTAATTCACGTGTTAGCTAATAGGAGCTGGTAGGGCTGCAAGGAGGGAAAGGGGGGAGGAAGAGCAACAGCAGCACATAGGAGGAGGGGACGGGGAGGGGGGTTTAATGGCCTTCCAGGAGAGATGGGAGAGGGCTGATTTGCAGCTTCTAGAAGCCGTGGACTTTCAGCTGCTCCTCCTTGGCCAAGTCAATCTGCAAAGAAGAGACAAGAGATTTGATAAATGAGAACGACCCCTGACCCTAAGTCTGTGCCACATTCCTCAAGTCAGCAAGGTTTCCCCACAAAGCAGAAAGACAACCCTGTTGAATCACACACCCTGGTCAGATTTATCCATAACAGTACAAGACCTACCTCAATGAGGAACTGGCAGATATTCTTGCGCTGGTCTCCCTGTAGCTGGATCACTTCACCATACTCTGGGTGCTCAATCACTGTCCCATTGCAGGCAAACTTCTATTAGGGTCAAAAAAAAAAAAAAAAAAGCAAAAGAGTGTTAACAGAGCTAGAAAACAAGGACACACCAACCTACATAATTATTTGGTAAAAGCTGGCAGCCTGCCATAATAACAGAACCGTATTAAACAACTACTAAGACAAATTTTGGTAATCAGAAACACCACAAGGAAATTACAGAGGGACATTAATGTCAGTCCCTCTAGACCGTTGACAGCAGTCTAAAACGTATAGAGCATCTTCACACCAGACCCCACCCCGAAGTAGTACCTTCTTGAAGGCCTTGACTAGCTTCTTCTTGTCATAGTCGGCGGAGATGCCCTGGACAGTGGTGAGGGTCTTCCTGCCGTTCCGCTGTTGGATTCTTATGTGGATGTAGTCCTCTGTCCCGGCTGGGAGGCGGTCATCACCCTTAGTTGCATCAGCAAAGGGGTCTGGAGGGGAGAGGGGGTAGAAGAGCAGCATTGTAAGAGAAACAACAATAAAACACAACATAATACACAAACATTGAGCTCAAGAAAAGACTCCATCTCAGACATCTGGATTATACACAGCTTATCAATCATAACCAAATATTTTTACCAGTTTGCATTTTGGTACGCCATATTATGCCCATATTCCCTTGTCCTCAAGACAATGCTACCAGTCAGTTGTACATCTTCCCTGTGTTTTAATCTGGCAGATGTCTCTGGAAGTGTCATATTTCAGATGAAGAACTGCGCAGACGTACAAGCTAAATATACAGCTTAACAGCTTACTGAAGTCTGGCAGCGCTGGCTAGCACTGCTAAGGGGCACCCTTCAGGCAGTGAACACGCCAGTGTTAGGAATAAATAGCACAGTCATGGCTTGTTAACGTTCGTTTTCCATACGTGGATCAGAACTTAAACAGGTGTTTAACTGTGTGAAATAAATATTATGCCGATTTTTTTTTTTTTTTTTAAAACCAGCTGAAATACCATTTCCTTAAGCCAACAGTTCTGAAGAATAAGCTAACACGTTAGCAGCAAATTTTAGGCCTAATGGCGGCCGTTTTAATGGTAGAGACCAGCTAGTTGACTAGTGAAGGAGTCCAGATTGTCGAATATGTACATAAGGTACTGAACTGCGAGCTAGATATTTATGTTAAGATGGTCACTCTTTGGAACAAGCATAGGATTAGATAGCCAAACCAGCTGCAAAACTAATAAAACTTCGACGCAAGTTGGAAGCTTAACGTTAGCTTAACTAGCACTCGCCCTTCCCCCACCTTGTCTGCCTGTTCGGTTCGATAAAAAGACTTACCAAAAGTTTGGAGGTTCTGGATAGCGGACATACGATAAGATTTGCTTTCCTTTCGGATAATAACTTGGTTAGCGAGCGGTTCGTCGGCTAACTTTGACTTTTATGTCTTTCCTGGTTTTTGCCTTTTGCGGGGACGACGCTTGCTCGGCTTTCACAGCTCACACAAAATGGAGATCGTCGAGTCCGTAAGACTGGAAAACAAGCCTTTATAGCCCCGCCCCGAAACTGACGTCAGTACGTCGCTGACGCATGAATGGGACGTCGCCGGCAGTCACGCCTTAATATTTGTCAACTTTACTGGAAAAGTGACGTCACCATATCAGAATATAGTCATGTTAACAAAAGGAAAATTACCAAAACACAGTAATGCACTTCGATAATATTGAATTAAAATTATTATTTAAAGTTTTAATGTTTAAAATTTTGGTTTAGAGAAATTAATCTATTGGAAACTTCAATAGGACCCTGTGCTCAGAGATCGTCATTATTTTAACTTCCTGTGAAAAGGAATGGCTCTCTTTGCCTAATTATAATATACATGGATGGATTACTGGGAACAGGAGACCGAGTGTCACAGGGTTACTGGGGCAGAGCCTCTGTATGAAGTGACTGTTAATAATTCTCGTTTGAAAGTCATAGCTCAGTTAAAAGAAACAAAATGAACACAAATTCAATCTCAAAGAAAAGCAAACTGACCATAATGAGGTGCAAAACAACCACAACAAGACACAAAATGACCACGAAGACATGAAAAATGTCAGTAAAGAGGTGCAGGCTTTTACTTGTCTGTGCTAAGGGGCCCATTGTATATTCAGAAAAGAATTTCTTCCCAGCATAACCCCTGTTTGATCTGCTAAAATAATAGCTTGTTTTGGATTGAATTTTGTAGTCTTCAATTGAGAGCGAGATGGATCTTGGGGATCAAGTGAAGTTCTGGTTGGCCTATGGCTAGGAGATCAAATTCTACCTGAAGCAGACACCTGACCTTGACATTTCTTGATTTGCCATATTTTTTCTTTTCAGATAATTCAATTTGAACAGTTTTTAGATGCTTGAGACTGGATCTCACTGGTTTTAATGAAAGAGCTAGAGTAAATGTAGTCTTTCCTCTTGACCCCTAAGGTTTATCTTGCAACTCTTGGAGGGGTCCCGACCTTTAGGTTGGAACCCACTGGTTTAAAGCCCACTGACTGCTTTCTTTAACAAGGGTTTGCCACCATGAACATTACCTGACTGATGTACAGCTGGTTAACAAGAACTGAGCTCAGGAGTTCTTTGTGTACAAAGGACACTCCTGTAAAATAGATATTTAATTTTAGTGAGGCACCTTTTTAACACTGCATGTTAATGTAATGAGACTGTTCATCAATTTGACAACAGTGAGCCAGATTCAACCACTAGGAGGAGGCAAAAAGCCACATACACACCAACATGGTCTTTGCACTTGCCTCACAGATCTAATAGTAATTTTGAAGCAAGTAGTTGTCATTTACAACTTTAAATGGTACCGCTGCAGCTGTCCTTTTTGTATTTTATCAACTGCTTGTATTTAACTGTTCACACCAACAATAAACTGAGTAATATAAGAAGAGACGTGAGTGAAAACAGATCTTTGATCAAAGTCACATTTATCTACCATGACCACATGGGGAAACATTTCATCATAGAAAGAGACTGTAGCGACGGTATCACTGCTACACAACTGCACTTAGTGCACAAAACAACATACAAGTGGGATTAGGATAAAAAATGCGAAAGCGCTGTGTCTAGAGTCCAGTAAACGATGTTCTGTAAAATGAAACAACATAACTTCTTCTTCTAGGCGTTATCTTCATTTTAAATCACCATAGTTATTCTATGGAAAAGTGCATATTTTAGAGATTTATGAAGTGAAAAGAAGTAACCACAACCCCTGCAGCAAATATTACAAATTTGCCTTTCTTCATGTGTTCGTGAATAGTTACTTCCTTCATAAACTGAGATAATAGCATGTGCAAAACTACTGTCAATACTTTGTAACCTTCCCTTTGGAAGGTTTGGATATATGAAGGATTTTACGATCATAATTATACATTCAATGTAAGCATAAATAAATAACTAGTACAAACAATAATAACAATTGTCAGACAGTAGAATACAGATAAGAGTTACCCAGCATACAATCAAATGTAAATACATCAGAACAAATATAAATAAAAATGTACCATAATTAAGATATATGCTGTGCATGCATACACAGTTTGTTTACTGTTACTGTACTGTTGAGTGAACATGATGGACTAGATACAAGAGAAGTTCATAGTCATTATCTATTGTTAATATGGTCCCAGAATGGGCTCCATGTCGTTAACAACAGGTCTCAGTATCCCGAGTTTGAATAGTAACTTGTTTTGTTTGATATGATCTCAATCCAGTGCTCAAATAATGAGGATGTGACCTCCATGATGTTATTTCCATTGCCTCACAATGATTCTGCCACCTGTGTTTTTCTTTTTTTCCCGCCAGGTATAAACCCCCCAACATACTGGCACCATTGTTGTTCTTCAATATTTTCCCCAATATCTTTCTTCCACATCAATTCAAGTGCATTGGCAAGAAGTCAAAGCCTGTTACCAGCTTTCCATTAAAAACTTGGAAGAGAAGTAGATTAGACCTACGTCATCAACTCTCCAGGTCCTCCATATGCTCAACCAGGGAGGCATTTTGGTTTTGCAGCTTTAACTGTGGTCTCCGCCGCTGCAAGCCATTCAACATCTTTCCCAGCGCCAATGTTACGCGGATCCTGAATATACTGATGCATCCACTGAGGACTGCAGAGGTTTGAAAGAGTTTTGAATCAGTGTTATCATGTCATTTGCCTGGTGTTTGGCCATTTCTGTCATTAGCAGCTTGGAGTTACTCCTATTGTTATCAACAAAACTCACTTTGTAGTTGTCTAAGCATGCATGAAGGGGTTTATCATAAGGAATTTACAGTTAGTTTCATCAAACCACAAGTCCTCCAAAGAGCTCAGTTTTAACTTCATCTGTCTGCAGCACTTTTTTTTCTAAAACAACTCTTATCCAGATGTTGCTTTGCAGTCTTCAGATGTTGACTTGTCTGATGAGGTCTCCTCGGGTTTCCTACGTTTTCTTACACCCTGTTTTTTCAAGCAACGCTGCACAGTGGAAAGGTGCACCATCACTCCTGTGTCCGCTAAACCTTCCTGCAGGTCCTTTACAGTCATGTGGGGGTTTTCCTTTGCCTTTCTGCCCAGAACATGTGCTGTTTTGTCTGAAATTTTTCTTGGTCTTCCAGATCTTGGCTTGACTTCCACAGTTCCCCTTAATTTCCATCTCTTAATGACATTCCGGATAGTGGAAACCGAGAACCCAAAGTGGTTTGATATCTTTTTATAGCCTTTCCCTGATTTGTAGGCATTAATCAGCTTCATTTTCAGATCCTCACTCAGTTCAATAGAGGAGCCCATGGTTGTTGAGTGTTAACACAAGTTTTGCTTGGCCGGGTCAATCTGCAAAAAAGAATCAAAACATTTAATCAGTGAAAACAACTTATCCTGAGTCTGTCTTCCAACCACCAGACACCCTGATGGTGAAATTTTGGCATCTGGCTCTCACCTGGCTGTGTGTGTGAAAGTGTTAAAATCCCCAAACAATTATTAACTCTTACAGGCACTTTGAGTTATGTAACTTAACCAAAGTGCAACAGTGAGTCTTCAAACTCTAGAAATAGCAAGAAACAGAGGTAATATACACAGGATAACAGGCGCTGAGTCTACTGTCCGCTCTGGTGCACGAACGAATCCGGTGAGCTGGGGCTCCTCGGTGGCCTCTTCGGTATTCTTCGGCATAAAGGCAGTTCGGCTTGTATGCTGACCGTTCGTCTATTGTTTCTCACAGTTACGATCATGGATGTATTATTAGAACTTAAGAATTAATTAATAAGTTATTACTACTATATTTAATAACATTATAATGCTTATTAAGAAATAACTTAATTATTAGGTCTTATAATACATCCAATAGTTACGATGAAACCGTGCCCACTTCCGTATGACGAAAGCCTCGACAGAACAAACGAAGCCCTTAACCAATACGGAAGTGGCCGTGGTTTAACAGAAACTGGTTGGTTGGAACAAAAATACAGGTGCTGAGGACTAGTGTCAGTTACAGCCGAGTCTCAGGGCTGAAAAACGGGCACAGCTTCTACAATCTAGGTGTGGACGTACCGTTACCAGTCGGAGGTCGAACAGTTTGTTTCAACCTGCTGCGTGATTTCAGTTGAAACACTACGGCTTGAACGTGGCGTTAGCATCTACACACAGGGAGGTGTGTGTGTAGATGCTAACACTACTAATCCCGAGCTCATCAAAATATTGTTTTACAGGAGCGAACGGGAGGATTTTGATACGAGAATACTTAAAATTATATGTTATCATATGAGAGGGGACAAATGAACGGGTAACACAGGGACTGAAGATGGAAATTTCACTGTCTTTAGCTTCGCCAGCTCTCGCCCTTCCCTCACCTTCTCTCACAGCTCAGTTAATAACCACTTACCAACAGTGGACAGATGATAAAAACTGCTTTCCTCTCGAGTTTAACTGTTCAGTTCTGTAATTCACGTTTTAACGGGGATGATGTTCTGGTTTTCTTCTAGCCTACAGCTCGCTCCCTTGTTTTTTTTTTTTAATACGATTGGCGAACAAAGAACGGGTGCATTACCACCACCAACTGGTATGGAGTGTGGAGCCAGGCTGATTTAATAATAATATGAAATTTGTTTAAGATTAATAAAATGTATCTTCTAATTTATTTCCTTTAATTAAGTATATAACACTCAGTCCCATCATTTAAATTTTGTTTGTTGTATTTCTATATAGAATATCTCATATGACTGAATGGCTGCATCTCAGACTAGTGTTGAACTTGAATCTGAATGACTCTATGGGCTTGTTTCTTCAGTCCACTGTAATGTTAACATGACTGCAAACATTTCTCTGGTGTGAACTGATCCTATCACTGATTCTTCTCCCCACCTTAATGGTTAAGTACTGATTTAGTCAGATGCTCAAACTTTTGCACATGCCACAATTACTATTCAATGTGTTTCTATTTTTTTTAAGTGCATGAAATAAAAAGCAACAGCGCAATGTCTGCTGCAGGGATTTTATTTATTATATATGCGATTTGCCCAGGGGTTTACAAACTTTTGCACACAACTGTAGATGTAATATTAATTTTGAAGCATGTAGTCATCATGTATAACTTAAAGTAGCTGTCCTTTAATTATATCTTATCAACTGTTTACAAAAAAAAAAAAAAATACACTGAGTAATACAAGAAGAGACAATGATAGTGAAAACACCAGATCTTTAATCAAAGTCACATTTATCTACCATGACCACATGGGGAAAAAACATTTCATTGTACAAAGGGTGAGACTGTAGCGACTGTACCACTGGTAGTCACAGGAGCTTTCTGGAGAATACTGGATACATCCAAGCACTCAGCAGAGCAACATGCCACCTTAACAGCTAACCAGCAATACTCAACTGCTACACAACTGCGCCTAGTGCACAAAAAAAAAAACAAAAAAACATACAAGCAGGATTAGGATCAAAAAATGAAAAACAAGACGGTGTCTAGAGTCCAGTAAATGATGTCCTGTAAAATTAAATGATATAAACAAGATGAATTATACGTTAAAATCTGTGAAGACCCTCCGCTGACCAGACACATTCTTCAAATTGATGACTTTAACCCAAATTTTACACCCCCAATCATTTTACTGTGTATCATGTGTAACCATATTCAACACAGGGGTTAACACACACACTGCTGTCATGCCTAACAAAGACACCCTGAGCTGCAGCAATTAAAGATCGTAAGGAAAAATTTCATGTAGAAAAATGTAAATAAAAGCAAAAGGTCTTCATGTTTACTGTAGTTTATGTCACTTTGGATGTGATGCCAGTGAGATGAATGTGCTAGCCAGCTAACTTTGGGCTTAACTCAGGCTTTCCAGCATCATAAAGCCGATTCACTTACTATAATACAGTAAACTTCCATGACTAAACTAAACCAAAAAAAAAAAAAAAATTCTACATCTTCACAATATCTGGATATGGATGGATGCAACAAAATGACAACAAGAAAACAAAATGTTTTGATGTCAAATAAGAAAATCTCAGAAACTTGCTACTTTCTTCTATTTTACGTCAGAGTAAACTGAATCTTTGGATTCTGGACTATTGATCGAACAAGACAAAAGACACTTGAAGCTGTCACCTTGAGCTTTAGGAATTGTACTGGGCACTTTAACTATTTTCTGGCATTTTACAGTGATTAGATTGAGACAATAAACTCAGATAATTATATATTCCAAAGATAAAATAATCAGAACATATAACACAACATTTGTCCAGTTTGGGTTTAAAACATCAGGAAGAAAAGTAACCAGAATGATCGAAAGTCACTGCAGTTCAGGGGAATATAATAAAGACTTATAACATTCATCCAGTAATTATTGTATATCTTTTACCTGAATGAAAGTTATATTCTCATACAGTATCTGTGATGCTGCCTGTGATTGGATTGTAATTATGAAATTAGTTATGACACCAGTTATCAAAGACCAGGAATGTCAGGCTTAGCAAGGCCAGGAAACCCAAAGAAAGCTAGACACAGGTGAACTCGCTTCATGATACAGGCTGCAGAGAGGAGAACTGAAAGGACAGGTGCAACCTAGACCAATGCAGCACATTTATGTCCTGAACTCATCTAAAAAGCTGTCTGAACACAAATTCTCCTCCACGTTAAAAACGTTTTCAAAATCATAAAACATGTTATGAAAAGGAAATAAAAATCACAGCACATCGATGTCATGAAAAAAGCCTTCCTAAGGCGAAATGAATAAAACAGACCAAAGCATGGAAGACACAATAATAACCTTTTACAGCTGGACACTGTTGCTTGTGTGGGATCCTGTCTGAGAAGTTCTGAGGTTGTCACCTGAAACTGGCAAAACAAGCAAAAGTTAGGAAACGTCAACTAAGAGTGAGCCAACAATTTGAAATCAAATCATCAGTGCACTTTTAAAAAACCTGATACCAATCAGTTGTGTGCATATCATATTGACTTTTAACGCAAAGCCTCAAGGGTCCAGCTCTCTCTTCTTTTTCATCCTTTGTCCATGATCACACAGTACTCGTCTGCCTTCAGTACCCTTAAGTCAGACCTACCTCCCGTGTTTTTGTAGGCAAGTCTTTGAGCATTTTATGCCTTTATAGAAGGAACAGTAGAAAGATGACAGGGGTGGGGAGACATGCAACAAAGGTCCTTGGACCAACATCAGCTGGCAACATTTAGGTTCATGGTCAGTGCCTTAAAACCCCAGACCAGGAGGGCACCACACTCCAACAGCTGAAACGATTGGTCAAGTTATTGTTTAGCTGATCAACAGCAAATTAATCAGCAACCATTTTAACAATCAATTGTATAAGTTACCTGATGCTCTGTGGTTCCAGCTGTTGAAATGTTCATTTTGATTTCAATATCTTTAGTTTAATTGGTTGTACAAAACTATTTGAAGACATCATCTTGCCCCGGGAAACTTGTGAGGCCGGCATGTTCTGGTGAACTCCTACTGATACGTTATATATTGAATCACAGCATTAATTTAGTTTTTTTGAATCGGCGATGCTTAAAGCCGATTCAAAACGCTCCCTGTCTAATTACAACCCTCGTATCCCACTACAGTCATTTAAAATGAGGTACAACAATAAAAGTGAACAGCCCGAGGGCTGACAGACAGACATACCTCAACACCAAACCCCAACACTGACTGCCTCCGCTATGCTGCACAGAAACCCTCACCAGCAGCAGGCAGCCTGTGGGCAGCTCACCACCCACCTAACTGCTCATACTGCCTCAGCTCAGCTCACACTCCACTTTAGCAAACAGGATGCCGCAGCTTGGGAAGGAGAGAAGTCCAGATTTGTTTTACTGTCAGAACCGTTCATAAAAAAATAAAAAATAAATAAAAACTCAGCTATGTGAGTATACAAGAACTTGTGTTACAAATAAAGTCTGGAGGAAAAAATACCCCACTTTACCAGTACAGAAACATTGTTTTATTTAAGAGCAACTTATTATTTACAACTAAATTTTTTGTTTTGAAAATCTAGATTCAGCATGGTCTTGGTCCTGCTGTGCTTTAACTGGACCATCCCCAACCCTGATGAATTAATGAAACTAATGAAACAAAGGAGCACTGGAACAAAACCTTAATAAAAATGTCTCATTGCTGGTGTAAATGCAACTTCTTGTAAGAACTCACCTGCTGCTGTTGTGCTGAGCTCTATGGGGATTCACCTCCATTTTCTGCTGCTGACTTGGGCTGGCTTTTAGACCTAGACCTGGACCCTCTTTTGGAGGAAGGGGTACGGCTTCTGGACCTAGACTTGGACTTGGACTTGGACTTGGACCTGGACCTGGATCTGGAGCGGGATTGGGACTTGGCCTTGGTCTTCTTGCTCCTGGGAGAGTGGGACTTCGATCTGGAGTAGGAACGGGACCTAGATCTGCTGGAGCGGGATCGGCTCCGAGAACGAGAGCGGCTCCTGCTGCGGGATCTGCTGCGTCTTCTGTGTCTTGGGCTGGGGGAAGAGCTGGATACATTCAGTGGGTTGGGTTATCTACAGTGTTAAAACAGCTGGCACTGAAATGAACACACTGTGACCTGGGATGGCAGTCCTGAACGGAGCCACCTTGATACCCAAGAGACACCTTATACAGATTTCATTAGGGTTTACTTTGTCGCTAATAAGATATTAAACTCAGGATTAATTGACATTGGTAGATCAGATGTCCTAAGAAAACACAACTGGAAAAACTCTTGTTATTCAGAACATCTCGAGTCGTGGCTAATTGTCTCTCTCTCATTGTATACCAAACAGAACAAAACGAGTGTGCAATAATGAATTTATTAGGTTCTCCTGGTAAATTCAGTATTGATTTGATCCACCAAGCAGAGAAAATCTGTATCACAGTAGCTTTTGTTACATGTGATTTATGACGAATTGTAGAGTGGATCTTGCTAGTTAGCAAAAACAATACAATACTTCTGTGCATTGGTCAGTAGGCCAAGGCCACCTTGAATAGCCAAATTCTTCTATGGATTCTGGTTTCGGTGTCCACTCAAAGTTGCTATCTTACTCTTACCTTCTGCTTCGCCGTCCAGAACCCCCGTACCTCCGCGTGGGTCCTCCACGCCGCCCTCCACCGTAGTGGGAATCTGGGGGTCTTCCATACCGGGCCATCTGGACGCGCAGCTCCCGTCCATCCAGGAGCGCACCGTCCATGGCGTCCATCGCATCTTCGGCGTCCCGTTTATCGTGGAACCGAACAAAAGCGAACCCCCGGCTTTCTTTGGTGTAGCGGTCTCGGGGAATGTAGACGTCCCCTACCCGGCCATACTTTTCGAATACACGTCTGAGGGTTTCGGGCGATGTTCGGTAGGTGAGATTGTCCACTTTTAGGGAAGTCATGCCGTCGACGTCCGGCGGAGGCCTACCGTAACTCATGGTGATTAACCTAAAAGCCTGGCAGCCTTCCTCGAAACAGTTTATATCTTGACTGCTTTACCACCTGCCTGTAGAAATCCACACACAGACTGGTGTAGTTTTACTCGAAACACGTTGTCTGTAAGATACTTGAAGCCCGCACAATCACGAAATAAGAAACTGTTTCCAACGAAGATAAGTCCGCGGCGCTTCCCACTGCCCTGATCCCGCGAGGTGAACTTCTTCTTCTACTGAACAAATGAGGCGCTCCTCGGAATCATATATGGCGCATTGGTGCCCTCTTGTGGAATTAAGTTTAAATTAAATTTTTCAAAATAAAAGCGGCAACAAGCAAACAAAATGAAACAATTTCTTATTATTTGAATTTAGAAAAAATATATATATTATAATTGTGGGTAAACCACTAAGAGTTTTGTGGAAGGCTTCGTTATTTTCACTATTTATCATGCTAAACTTTTCTCTGAAATTAAAAAAAAAAAATCTAATTTGGTTTCCTTAACTCCAGCACAAAAGATGAAGGTGAAGACAAGTCCTACCTCAACATTCTTATCATATTTATGACCAGATTTTAAATTCATAAGTGTAAATACTCGAACAGGAACCTCTTTTTTCCTGGTAATTAAAAAAATACATGTATATTATTTCCCAAATTGGGAATAGAACAACTGTTATAATGCAGAGTATAAGTATGTCTTTTGGTGTTTTTATTTAATTATATTATTATTGTTAAAAGGTATGTGCCCCACTCTCTGGTTCGTCTTTACTGTTTGTAATTTGTGTTTTTTGTAAAGTGTAATTTTACTGGTTTTATGTGATAATGACTTAATACATATTTTGATACTTGAGAGGAAAATACTTATTTTTCAGTAACGTATTTTTTTTTTTTACTGATTTATTTCAACGTTTTTACATTTTTTCTATGTAGCGTTATTATGACCGGAAGTTGTGCAAATTTACTTGTTGTGCTAGTTAGCTAGCTGGCTAGCTGTAGCGTTTCTGAACAGATGAACATTTGTGTTTTTTAAACAAGAAACTGTTTATTCTTCATATGAGGTTATTTAAAAAATGGGTATGATGTACAATTACTAAACACCCTCCATGAAATAGAAAACATTTTCCACAAACAAACAAAACAAAATTGGATTGGATTGGTCTAAGCAGATTCGCTGTTGGTGAAGTTTCGCTGCACTGAGCGTTTGTAAATCTGCGTCGTGGTGCTAAAGGCACAGCTAAGGTTAGTCAGCTGATTCATTCACATGACAAACCCGTTTAGCTTCGGTCCCGTTTACCGGTGCTGTGCAAGTACACAAGAGAATTGTTTCCATACGACGGAAACCATCCTATTAAAGTTAGTTTGGGGGCTACACGCAGAAGACGGATGAGTGAGGATATCGGACGGTCCACAAACAGCTAACTATGCTACTAAAAACACACTGAGTCCACACAAAGAGGAGCAGCCAGTGTTAGCTACGCGGCTTCAACACTGTTGGTAAGTTGTTTCTTAGTTGTTTTCTTAAGATTGACATTACACACACGAAAAGACCCCCTGTCTCTTGGAAACAGCTATTGTCTCGATTCTTTCCTCTTCATTTTAAGAATTGAACAAAAAGACAACAACCCTTTAGAAAACCTGTCAACTAAATGCTCCTCTTCTTATAGTTAGACATAACATCTGTTAGAAAATTCTTTTGTGTCTTAAGGTAATGAAAACTGTCCACTTCATAATTCGGCATACAATACACTAACCAAACAACACATGTTTTAAGGCAGTATAACTTCTAGCTTGAATTTGACTGTCATTTCCAGACTGGTCGTTCAACAAAACACGATTTGAGATGGGTGCCGGCAAGCGGTGAAACGCAATTCTAAAAGTTGTTATTTTAGCGAAATAACGTTATTGCTCTGTGAACTGTTAAATGCCGAAATTATAAGTGTGTACGGTCAAATCATAAATTGTCGGGAAGTATCTATGACTCGTCTTCAAATGTGTGTGTGTTATAAAACAACAGATTTTTGAATGGAGTTTGGTTGAAAGAGAGAATGTATTTCACCAAGGATTATTACAGTGAGAGCATTTAAATTTCTTGAATATTACGCACTTTCCTGATTTGTATTTTTTTTTCTCTTCTCCTTCTATTCCCAGATGTGCTGTTCACTCCTGTAGATTTTCTGTTTTCACTTCCTCTAGGAACTTGCTCATAGCTTCCAAAATGAATCCAGAGGGGAAGAGGCTTTTAAACATTGTTATCCTAGGATTCGGCTTTATGTTCATGTTCACAGCTTTTCAAACATGTGGCAATATAGAGGTAGGTTGGATTTATTGATCCACATTACATTACTGGCAGATAACATGTCACTTTAGATAAGAAAAGTCCGACTTTCAATCCTAAGCAGTTATCTCTCTCTGTCTTTACAGCAAACGGTTATCAAGAGCTTCAATAGCACTGAGTTCCATGGAAGCGGGTATACGAGGTAAACTACTGGTATCAGTACAGCCATTTACACTTACTGTGTTACATCATATTTCACTGATGCTGCAGCAAACAATATATTTTTTTACAGATGTTAGGCTATGGTTTAACCAGCATTGATACAGACCTGGTGGCACATTCTATAATCAAATCAGTCTCACTCACTAATCCCTGCAGAATAATTGAATTTTAGGTAAACCATTTTAAGGAACAAAGTTGACTCTGAGTTCAGTGAGCAGCAGTAAGTCAGGAGTTCATGAAACATCCTACTACAATTAAAGTAACTAAAAAAACAAACAACAAATCCTGATATTTGAGAAGCTGGAACCATTAAATGTTTGGTAGTTTTAGTTTTAGATTAAATTTCTCACAGTCTAAAAAAAAAAGATTAATCGGCCACTTGCTGGCATTTGACAAAAAAACACTAGTAAAGTACAGTACTAGTTAGTTTCCAGCACTGGGCTTTGTGATGTAGGATGTCATTGACCAGTTGACATTAATTCTTGTGTGTTTCAGCTCTTTGTAACATGGTCATGTTTGTATTTTTAGATTGTTTTCAATCTAAAATCAATCTGGCTTTCAATCTGACTCTCTTCCCTCAAACTGCCCGTTAACTGTCCTGTCATCTCTCACTCAGTATGGCCATCATCTATGGAGTTTTCTCTGCATCCAACCTGATCGCTCCTTCAGTGGTGGCTGTCATTGGACCACAGCTATCAATGTTCTTTAGTGGGCTTTTGTACAGGTAAACTCACACTGACTAACACTTTTCTCGCTCCCACCTTTTCATGCTGAATCTGGCTTCGAACGCGTCTTCATATTGTTTTTGCAGCGGCTACATCGCCATGTTCATTTACCCGTACACATGGAGCTTCTACACAGCGTCTGTGTTGGTTGGAATTGGAGCAGCGGGTAATTAGATTTAATCCAACAACCTTTTTTTTTTTTTTTTAAATAGTTCCCTTTTGCATGTATGTATATTTATTTTTCCTTTTTGTACTCTAGTGCTCTGGACGGCTCAGGGAAATGTGCTCACCATCAACTCCAATGACACCACCATCGGAAGAAACAGTGGCATATTCTGGGCGCTGCTGCAATTCAGGTAAACAGGAGAACTGTGGCTATTCAAGTTTTTAATGAACTTTTCAAATATGTGGAGAACATAAGGACACTTAGGACAAACTTGTGCAGTAAATCACTGAAGAACAAGTAACAGACAAAAAGAAAAAGTCTGGGAACACAGAGGTAGAAATGAGACAAGCAAATATATCACAGAAAAAGTAGTGTAACAGTTTATTTTATGGCCCCTTTCCTCATAATTTCCAAAAAATAAGCTGCTATTTCGCTGTAAATTGCAAGGAATTTTCCAAGAAAGTCCTTCACAGTTTGATACTAAATATAAGGGAAAAGGAGAACATGTTACTTGCCTCAGTAATTAAGAACCCATTTATTATATTAGTTTATTAGCTTTATTATATAGAAGAAAATTATCTTGTACATAAGTGAAAATAGTTCATACACAGACGTCACTATCCATCAGAGTTTCATAGAAAGACAAGACAAAACAAAATCTTTTAAGACTTGATGAGATAGAAAATGTTCCACTGAGTCACATTATGTCACAGCTCTGAGTGCTCTCAGAGTGAAACTTTCCACTGCAGCTGAAAACTACACGTCAGAATGAAATTCAACCAACATGCAGCATAAACTTCAGTTCAGTATTTACTGATCACCAAGCACTTGAAAGTATTAAAAACTTTTTCTCTATACAAATCACCGACTTAACTAATGACTAATTTTCATCAAATCATGGTTCCCACAGAATATTTTTTTCACTAATTCTAATTAATTGTATTTTCAAAAGTCATGAATATCCTTGTCCATAACTGAGAGATGTGTGTTGTATCCATGGATGGATTGTGAGACAAAGGGCCCCTGGACACAGACATGTACCAGGCCCCCGCTACCATCCTTCATAAGAGTGACAGCCTTGTTTGTAGTCAGTTTGTCTAGTTTTGCATCTCTTTGTAGTTGTTGATTGACTTTCCAACAAGAAATGTTAACAGTCACTACGCACAGAGGCTCTGATCCACGGGCCCCTGACCCTTTGGGGCCCCTGGACCTGTGCCTGGTAGGCCCTTTCAGTAATCTATCCATACTTTTATCTGTACATCTTGAGCTTTGAATGCCTTCTTCATCATAAGCCTAACCCTAACCCTTCATCTCTGCAGCTTGTTCTTTGGAAATCTCTACATATACTGTGCCTGGCACGGACACGTCCACATAACAGGTAGGAAGAAAGCTGTATTTTATAAAATCTCTGCCTCATCTGCACAGTGTGTATTCATTCCTATTCATAGGTTAGTAATTCCCATGCTGACTTCTGGTAGGAAGTTGTAATTTTAAGAGTGTGACTCATGTTGTTTGTCTCAGACAAAGACCGTCAGACGGTGTTCATCTCTCTCACGGTGATCAGTCTGGTTGGCTGCTTCCTCTTCTTTCTGATCCGGAAGCCTGACCCTGAATCCTCTCCCGCCGAGGTGTCAGAGTCCCTGCTGCAGGCCGAATCCACAGAGAGCTCCACAGCTAGGTGACTTTACTTCAGTTTGTTCATTTATTTGACTGGGACGATGCACATTAATTAAATCTCTGAAAATATGCCTGAGTTAGCCACAAGTCTGACTTTCATCTGTTGTCCCTGAGCACACACAAAAGATAAAACTTTAATAGTATAAAAAAGAGCACACTATCATATCATAATATGTGTTATATGCAATGAGCATAATACCATACAATACAGTACGACAATATTACACAATAAGAGCACCGAAACCGTCTGTCACTGTATATCGCTTCTGCATCATGAAAAAGTCCTGGAAAGTTACCAAACTGACTGAAAATGTCCTGGAGAAAACGATTAGTTATTCTTGAACTGTTTTTAATTTACAACAAAAATGTTTTTTTTGTCACTGATGAGGAAAACTCGAACTTGCCTGTTCAGGAATAAGGGGTTCCAAAACGAGGCATCGTACTAAAACACGGGTCTCACCAATTCTACGTATCAAACAGAGGGAATTTGAAATAAAGACCTGCCTCTAGTAATTGCCTCAAGAAATTCAGGAGGCCCAGAGCTGCACAAGGGGCCCCAGAACTGGCCCTTGGTTATTGATATCTGTTGTTAGGGGACACAAAACTTCTGGCAGTGGCCTCCATGAACTTGAAAAAAACACATAAATTGTGGAAAGTAGCCTTGAAATGTTCTGGAAAATATATTTTTTTAAAGACAGATGGGAGTCCCTGCTCATCCCTCTCAGACCAGGAACAATATTACAGTGCAGGACAAGACAAGTGACCTTTAACTGTAAATGTTATCCTTTGTTGTCTTTCCTACATTTCTCTTTGAAACTGCTGTGAAACAGTTGCCACAGCAACCAAGTCCAGTTAAGGGATGAGTCAAAAGGTGAAAAAGGTCAGAGAGAAAATGAGTCTGTGAAATGCGGAGGGACAGAGTCCTTTGAGACAGAAAGTTCCAGTTATATCAGTATCTGTATTATCCACTGCAGGCATCTCATTTTTCAGCTGCTGTCTGTGTTTTTTTTGTTGTTTTTTTTTTACTGACGACATTTTCCTCCTTGCAGCTCATCTCAATCAGGCCTCTGCTCACAGGCTCTGAATGCTTTTGGTGAGTTCACTGGAATAAACCTCCACTCCATTGGGTTTTAATCATCAGTGTAACAGAACTTTCTCATGTGCTAACGCCCACTTTGTTGTTTGCAGTCCAAGCGTGCAAAATATTTGTCACCAAAGAGATGATGCTGCTGAGCATCTCCATAGGATACACAGGTGGGTAAAAATGAGGATCTGATGTGTTGAGGTGTGTGATGTTGATGAGTTTGAAGTCATGCATGTTGCTCTGTGTGCTCTGTCAGGCTTGGAGCTCACCTTCTACAGCGGGGTGTACGGGACGTGTATTGGATCGATGACCCGGTTTGGCCAAGATGCAAAGAGTTTGATCGGTATCTCTGGGATCTGCATCGGCATAGGCGAGATCTTAGGTGAGTCCTCTGAGCTGTGTCTTCTCCTTACTTTCATGTATGATGCAGTTTGTCACATGACAGCGCTGCAGAGAGAACAAGGAAATGGCTTGACGAGTGTCACGAGGCTACGAGTTGTTTAGTTTTCCTTCCTCTGTCTGCTCTGTCTGTCCAGGAGGGGGCGTGTTTGGGATGCTGAACAAGTGCAACCGGTTTGGTAGGAACCCAGTGGTGCTGCTGGGGCTCATCACTCACTTTATTGCCTTTTACCTGATTTTCCTGAACATTGCGAGCGATGCTCCTCTGGCCCCGGAGGCAGGAACAGATCTGCAGGCCTACATCAGCCCCAGGTACAAAGAGCACCGCCTATGAAACCAGTAACATAGGCTTCTGACCAAGAGCCACACATTCAAAGAGATGTCTCTTTGGTCATTTTGTGTCTCTTTTTGGTTGTTTTGTGTCTCGTTGTTGCTTTGTGTCTCTTTGTGGTTTTGATGGACTTCCTGACAAGAAATGTTAGCAGTTACTTACTATCAGAAGCTCTGGCCAGTCAATCTGTCAGGCTGAAACACAGTTTAATCCACAGTTCCTCTTTACCGCTGCATGGTGAACATGACTCAGTTGTCACACTGCACTCACTCTGTACTTCAGCACATTATTACAGTCAGTTAATGCAAGATTGCACTGCAATTAAAATAAAGTTAATAAACATTTTTTACTAATGACTGTAGCCTGATAAAGTAAAATTTAAGAAACAGACATCCGGCTATTTAAAATACAGGAAGACACAGATGCCAGTCTGAAGGTATTCTTCAGAGCTGAGGTGTTGAATCCCGTCATCTTGTTCATTCATTTCCAGCACTTTAGGTAAAAGAAAATTCACACTGGACTTGAAACCACGATGACATGGTCACATCACAGGAGGTCTGAGCTTGCTGCTGATTGGGGATACAGTGGTTTTGTTTATTTTTGCTGCAGTATTTCATTCTTCATATGTTTCATATGTGCTGCTGCGACCATGACCACTGTGTTTATTGTGAACTGGTGTGATCTGTGCTTCGTTTTGTTCGGTTCATTCAGGGGTTTTTCACAATACGACCATTTTTTCTGAGCATCCTTTATGAAACACTCCTGAATTTGTTTATTCAGACTATGTTTAGACCCAGTTGTTCTTTTGTCAAGGAGATCATGGTGGTCCATCAGGCAGTCCAAGTGCCTCTTGTTAACTTGAGTGTTTGTGTGTTGTGGCACAGTGTCAGCGTGGCGTTGCTCTGCAGCTTCCTGCTCGGTCTGGGCGACAGCTGCTTCAACACTCAGCTTCTCAGCATCATTGGCTTCATGTTCCGTGACAATAGCGCTCCCGCCTTCGCCGTGTTCAAGTTCATCCAGGTGACAATCCAGCATAGTAACATCAGTTCAGTTAAAACAGTGAATATAAAACAAATATAAATAATATATATATTTGGATTGTATGTTTTATTTGGCAGCTTCAGAGGACTAAGCTTCCCATGAGTAGTGTTTGAGTTTCACTTTAAATTTCATTCATTCAGTTTCACTAAATCATTATAACGTATTGTTATTATTTCCTCTGCAGTCCATCATGGCCGCTTTGGCCTTCTTCTACAGTAACTACCTGCTGCTGCACTGGCAGCTGCTCATCCTGGTGCTGGCCGGTTTTCTGGGCTCGATGATGTTCTTCGTGGCCGAGTGGATGGCGGAGTCCAGCAGGCGGGAATCAGACTACGACAGCATCTGATCTGGTTCCGGTGAGGATGTGGAGGGCACAGCTGGAGATGTTTTGCTCTCCACAGCTGGAAAAATCAGCCAGGGATGATGAAGGTATCCTCTGCTAACAGAGACTGACACTGTGGTATGTTTAGTTTATATGGAGCCACCCGGTCTGTACGGAGCCTGGCAGTGGCTGCAGGAGAACCAAATCTTGATCTCAACATTTTTCTATACTAAATCTAAAGGCATGGGGAGGTATTGTGTGCACACCAGATATACCTCATTTAGTTTCATTCATGGCCTGTCTTTCATCGTGTTGTGCACACAATATGGTAATCAATCTAAACTAAATATGAAAATATACATGGCATGATGAGTAGAGATTTCTTAATAAAGTATCAAGCACTTTTGATTCAAGGCCTGTCAGCTATGATATAAAATAACGGTAATGGGCCCACGGCTAGTGCCTGTACAGAGAGCTCCTGAGGAGTAACACTGACTATATCATGAATCAGCTGCTGGTTTTAATGTTTTCAGTTGGTGCAGCTGCTCTGGCTGCATGTGTAGACTTACATGATAACTCCGGCATTTTTGTACCTGGGCCTTATTTTCTATGTTTTTGAGTGTAACTATTGACAAAATATCCTTTTTTTTTTTTCTAAGCAGAAACAGTCATTATGTCCCTACGTTTCAAAGACACCAGACTCCATTGTGTGACTTTCAGTGGTGGAGGAACTATTCAGACCCTTCAGTTAATGTACCACACAAAATACACAAACAAACGAATTGTGGCAGCGGTAGACCAGCAACTTCTGCAAGGTAAAATGTTTTTATCAAGGAGCCTGGTGGCTTTGAACGTAGCGATATAACAGCTGTTCCATGTTTAAAAAAGGATCTTACTCTTAAACACAAAAGTCTATCTCTGAAGGAATCCATAATGTTGTCAGACAACAATCTGAACCTGTCAGTCCCAAAAGAAGAACTTTAGTGGATGTATTTTGATGTGAACAGCTGCACCATTTTTATTACATTGCAACAGCTGTTTGTCTTGGTCAATAGTAGACTGAATGCAAAGATATTTATCCCTAACAATCCTTTACACCCAAAAATGTGAGGAAAATAAGCCCCAGGTTAAAGAAAAATCCTGTAAGTTATCCTTTAAAAGGAGAAATGTGGTGTTTTCTTCTATTCTATATTTTTCTTTTTCTCAACAACTCCCATGAAAAGACCAAAATCAACAGTGAGTGAGTTCCATTAACAAGCGTCAGAGCGTGAAATAGCTGATTCCTCTGAGCCACAGAGCTCCACTGTTTTCAAACACTATTAAAACACATCAGTGAGCCTCACTGTTGCACTGGGTGACATTTTTCTTCATCACCAATGAACACACACACTCTAGTTTATTTTCACTGAGTCCCACACACACTGTCCTGCTGCCCCACATAATACAAACATGAAACTTTGTTTTTGTGAGGTGTTTTTAAAGATTTACGTCTTCAGTAGGAACCAATGGGCTCAGAGCTGAGAGACACGTTATTGGTTTTTCTCTTTTCATGGGATTTGAAGACATTTGAAATAGAATAACGCCAGGCTGATCTTTCCGCTCTGTTGTGGGACCTCTCCTGCACTCACAGGGGCATGTCATGTGCACAAATTCAACTTTGAAATACTGACAGAAAAGCCACTCCTGGGCTCCATACGTCTGCGTTCTTCCCTCTAAAGTGCAAAAGGAAACTGTCAAAGACTGTGATTTAGTCATGTTGTGTATCCACTGCTTTACTCTACAGTCTGTCCCACATGTTTAGCTGCAGTCGCGACGTAATCACAACCTCAAACTTTTACAACAGATATTCTGCAATCTCAAGTCGTTGAGATTGATTGACTTTGATTTAAAGACATTACAGCATCTGGGAGTGGAGCAGTTTAAAGGGAAACATTATCAAGAATCTTTTTTTTTTTTTTTTTTTTTTTTTTGAGTGTGAAATCCATTTTCACTCTCACTCTTTAGCTATGCCGTTCTTCTTCTTTTGATACACTCATCATACACCAAGTGCTACATAATTGGTTTAGCTATAATAAGATCCAGATCGTCTTGAGGACAACCCATGACTCCAAGAAACTTCTCATAATTACAAGTGGGTGACTTCATTTAGTTCAGATGAAATTAATGGAGGCTGTTTGGTTTGTGCAACAAAGAAAGAAAAAAAAATGAGTCCTTTTCTTTTCTTTGCTGCTTTTTCTCACCTCTTTAAACTCTTAACCCTCTTTAAGGTGGATTAAAGGGGTTACTCCAGTAACAGAATGGTCAAAAGTGAAGCAGCAGACAGGTCAAGATCCAAAATTCCCAATAATGCACCTAGGTAGTGTCATTTCTGAAACCCTCCCTGCCTGGTAAATGTCTACGTCTTTCAAACTCCACACAACCAGTTTGCAAAACGGGCTTTCTCTTAAAGGTACCCTGAAGAGTTTTCAAGCCATGTTTGTACGACAGGCTCTATGTTGTATCATACAGTGTATATGTGAGCACACAGGTGCCAACAAAGATAGTGTAGTGGATGACTGCAAGCAAGCAAACATGGATGTTAGCGGTGCACAATTTTAAAACATTACAAAATCAGCTTTTCAAATGTTTTCATGAGGGACGTAGACAGGTCAGAAACACTGAACCTAAATATTACTTTTGTTTACAAAAAAAAAAACTCCACGGGGAACCTTTAAGGATTTATAGTCCACACTGAGACGACCCTGAGCCATTAAGGACTTTATGTATGAACTGTTGAACATGACTAGTAAATGAATGTTGATTTGTAAAATCAGTGGAGTGTCCTTTTAACATGGTGAACTATCTGCGTACGTATGGTCAAACAAAACTGCCACACTCCTATCTTAATACCTTGCTACCATGCTTCCAACATGACACACCCTCCTGAATTAAGTTACCAAAGATCTTTACTCAGTTTTTACATTTACTTTAGAACAAACTATGGACCTTTACTTTTCTGTCTCGCAGTTTCTTTACAATGAGCATTACAGCGTCACAGAGCTTGTCCTTTTCTTTTTAACTACCATCATTGTTGGCCATTGAGAAACCATTCTCCTCAAATTATTTCGAACTGATTGGTTCCGAACCAACGCAGCGCTAAATATGGGCCTTTAGATATGTCGTCTTTTCCTGACAGCTTTATGTAATGTTGTGGTTGGAAAGGGCAACACAGAGCTGCATCTCATAAGCTGTAGTTTTTTCCCTTTCGATTAAAGAGTCAATTTATGCATTACAGTTCATATTCTAGGTAATTTATTGCCAAATAAAATATGAGGGGGTGGGTTTACTGAAGTTTTGTTTCATATTGCGACTGAAATAGATGCAATCAATCTCAAGGATATTAAGGGAAATGCATGTGTACTTTGAAGATGATTTTATACTTGAATGTGGTAATTAAGAATGGCACCTGAACCTTCGCTTGCTTGTTTTTATTATCAATAAAATGTTATTTTCAACATTAGTTGTGTGCTTTATTGAAATAAACCAAAAAAAAGTTATATACAATGCTCTAAAAAGAGCTGCAGTTCACGGATGAACTGGAGTTTGAATTCAAGGTCTGTTACAGTTTACAGTCTTTGTGTTAAAACATTGTGTTTTAAAGTGTGAAAAGTATTCAGACGTGAAGTTGCTCCCTTCTGATGATTATTCACTTATTCACTAAAATCTTTACTCATATTTGATTTACATATACATTAAATAGGCAAAACCTAGCTAAACGAAAATGAACAATACAAAGAAATACAGTAAAATAGAGAACTGATAATAAAAAGACAACTTGGAGACATTTTACAAGGGTGTTATTAAAAAAACATATTTTAAAGATTACTACATTTTCATAGCAAATATTGTATGTTTTACTCCACTACATTAATCTATCAACTTGCCAATTCTAATTCTAATTATTAAAACAATACAATCAACTAGTAATTTATGATCTATTACAGATTAAACTACCTCATTCCTCATTAAATTCACGCTTTTATAGTTAATTAATGGTATATATGATTATGACTTTAACTATCCAGCATAATGACTACATTTACTTTTGGTACTTTCAGTATATTTTCATTCTAATACTTTTGCAGTTTTACTAAGTAAAAGATCTGAGGGCTTCTTCCGCCACAAGTCCTATTTTTCCCATTACGTGAACGCAGCCTGATTTGCCTCTTGTTGCCTAGCAACCGGCAACGCTGCGAGTTGATTCCAACGTGGGAATCCTCGACGCCAAGCGAGAAACGGCTAAATACTACATCCGATCAAAAGCTTGAAAATAAAAGCCCTACTTATAGTGAATTCATTTTTTTCATTCATATTTTATTGAGATCCCCCCCATAACAGAGATAAAGAGGATAATAAATAAAAATAAATGGATAATAAATATCAATTCAATTTCAAGAAGGCCAAGAAAGAAAAGTGAAAATAATAAAATTCAACATCCATGTATATTTCTAAAATGAATAATTAATGAAGTATACATTGAATAACAGTCTCAATTACATGAAAAAATGCCTTTAGGATCCAGTTAAAACAGCAGTCTAGATCCCTAAGCCCGGAAATCACTCAGTAATACTTGTTACAGTCTGCAGCCACTGATTTAAAGAAGGGGCTTTATCTGTAATCCAGACACTCATAATACATATTTGAGCATAATGCAATAACGTGCAGTAAATGTACACCTAAAAAAATCTGTGATAATTTATCCTCAATATCTATCAGACAGATCTAAGCCCCAGATGAAGAGATCATTTAAAGATCAGAAATGCTGTATATCCTGTAGGGGCAGTCTAACAAACAATGAACTAAATACCCAACCTCAATATTCCATTATTGTAAAACTGACATGAACATGCCATGAATAACAGGCTGTTTGAGAGTAAAGGGACAGCCTAACTACCCAGTGTTAATATAAGGGTATGCTACAGTATAATAAACAATAGTTGTGCCAGTATAGGAATATTGCAGTTCTTGATGCTATGAGGGGATATTTATCGTAAAAATTTCACAAGATGTTACAATATATGGAAATAATTAGCACGTTTCTGTTGAGAATAAATCCTTTTTGCTGTTGTCTTTCAGATTTTTGCTTTACTTTGAAGAGCAGGAGTCTGTTTCCGGTGAATCTGTCCGGTTTGATGTCGCTGAGTTACCGTTTTCTTTTGAACATTTTCGCATTCAACAAACCTCCGTGATTAACGCTGACTGTGGGATGCTGGACACGATTACTAACTTTCGAGAAACACCAAAGTGATATTTTACATTTATTTTTAAATGTTATCCAGTATATTTATTTGTCGTCACGAGCGGAATTTCTTGGCTAAAATATAGTTTAATAAGCTAGCTAACGTTAGCTTAACTTTAAGTAACTTGTCTTCCCGTTCACAAACAAACATGTCGGAGGACAACATCACCTTGTATGACTTGTTAAACTTATCCATCGGGACACCTCAGCAGGGAGCTGTCAACTTCAGCGCCCTCCACCCCCTGCTCCACGCCGTGCTGAAGCACCTGGGTATCCGGGAGATGAGGATCCGGTGGAGTGACTCTACCCCCGGCGACGCGCACACCGACGCTCTGATGGGTGTCACCGGTCCCGGAGAGGACCGGCACACAGAGGAGGAACAACTCCAGCTGGAGGGAGACATGAAGCACGACGTTCAGCCCAGCATCGAGCTGCTGCAGCAGCAGATAACCTCCTCCGCCGCGGACGAGTCAAAGCTCCGGTCCCGCATCCAGACCTGCGAGGATGGTGTGTCCAAGGTAAGAGCAGCAACTCATTCAATCAGTTAAAATAACTCAAATAATAACTTTAAAGTCATTAAACAAGTGTTTATTTTGAATGAACCCTAAGTTACACCATATTCCTTCAACGTGTTTCAAATCACTTCTTAAAACTTTTTAAAAAGGCCTTTCTTTAATTGGTCGTTTGTTATCATTGTTTTTATCTTATAAATACAGAAATACAGAAGTATCAGCAGAAGTATTAAAAGTAAAAAATACTCAATTACAAGTAAAAGTCTTGCATCCAAAACTATACTTAAATAAGTGTTGTCAGCAAATGTACTTAAAAGTATAACGTTATTCACTATGTTGCCAAAATGCCATGTCAGAATCATATTATGATATATTATACCATTTGGTTATTATTACTGATGCTTTAACATGTAAACATGCTGTGGTTGCCCAAGATGAAGCTGATTCAAGCTATTTTATAAACCATTGGTTGGTTTAATTTACTAACAATGCATTGTAAAATTGACCTTTAAATGATGAATGAATTATCAAACTAGTAGCTGACTAATTGTTGCAGCCCTACACTAAATTGTTACCTGTTGGGATGCTGTTGCTCAGCATGTTAAGATATATTGCATCATTATTGATGACACACAGGACAAAGTAGATATTTTTGACTACACTGATTGTGTTTCACTGTTTTATAGTGTTGAGCTGTTCAGGTAAGTCGCAATGCTAGCCACACCCCAAGCAGTGATGTCACACCTGGTGCCTTTCCTTTGTCAGTTGATGGAAAACACCTGCCTGGCATCACTGATTGGGGTGGGCACCACAGGTACAACATGCTTGAAAGTTTCAACCCAGAGGTCAGCAGCAGTTGTTAATTAGTGTTGAGTTGTAATTGATCCTTATCCTGCTCATTTGGTTAAATTAGGTTTTCTTTGAAGCATAAGACCCAAAGACTGAGTTTGTATTTGAGCCAGCAACATACATCGTCTTCTTCTTCTCTTCCGTCTCTGGCGGGCTGAGCTGAACATTTCAGCGTATTAAGCTGTTGGTGACAGAGCAGAGTACAATATGAGATGGGCGCCACCCTGACATCTCAAATGACCTCTGCGTGTCTCTGTTCAGGTTTCTGTCATGCAGCTTCCAAAAGAGAGGTAGACAGAGCTGAAGATGTTAACGTCAGCATTAACGTCAGCTGTTATCTTGAAAAGACAAAGGAAGGACAAGAGTTTGATCAGAGGAGACTATGTTAGAGGTGAAGGTTTTTGTGACACTGTCCAGACTTGCCATCACCTTCCCCTATCCCACTCCTGATCTCATCCTCCCTCTCTCCCCCTCTGCGTGTGATAGGGGGTAATTAGTCCCCTGCAGAGATGATCCTGGCTGTCAGGGGATGAATAGCTCTCAGGTGAAAAGCAGGACATCGGGCAGGTGCAGGTGATGCTGTGTCTTTCAGGAGCCCATTTGAATCATTCATGTCCTCTGTGGGCATAGCCGGGGTCAACTAGTGTATCCGCTGACTTAACCATGATGAGGTGACCCGGCGTGCCCTCATCCACTGCTGTCTCTCTTCTAAAAGCCCCCGACCTGTCAGAACACATTTGTTTAGCCTCCGTCTGCTGCACCACTACAGTATGTACCACACGTCACGGAGATCAGTCCCTCGCCAACGTGCACCTATTAAGCTGTCAGATGAATTGTTTTTATTGGAATGTGTGTTTGGCAGTGGAAACCCCAGTGATGCCTGATCTGACTCTGTGAGAACACCTGAGTGACGTGTCTCGTTCAAAGTGCAACAACAGTCAGATTCAGTTAATGGCTGACTATTTTTATAGAGGCGACAGCTTAAAGAGTAACAAAGCCTTTCTGTCACTGAATTATTACCTACCCAGGAGGTAATTTCTCTGGTTCTGTTTGTTTGAGTATATCTCAGAGAACGTTTTAACATATTCTATTGAAATAGTCCTTTTTCTCGGTTCTGTTCAAGTGTCCCAGTACGCTGTGACAGTGTGAACAACACCAGAATTAAAGTTATTATTCACACCTGTGCTTTTCCTAGTGACATGTCCGATGAGTTGATCAGTTAGTTTCATTGCTCAACAGAAAATGAATCGCCACCTCTTTTGATAACAGATACATTTTTATATTTAAGTCATTTTTCCACAAGTTTTTCTTTGTTTTACATGACCGTAAACTGAGAACTTTGGGTTTTGGGTCTGTGGGTAAAAACAATTTGAAGATAGCACTCGGCGCTCCAGGAAAACGTGTTCTGACATTTTACAAATGAAGAATGTGTAGTTCTGTTGTCTTTGTTAATCGTCTCTTGTGACTGCTTCTTGTTCTGAGGTCTCTTTGGATAAAAAGAGAAAAAGAGATTTTAATCTCAATGAGTGCCTGATTAAATAAAGATTATATAAAATTAAAATAATCAGCAGATTCACTGATAATCAAACTAATTGTTAGTTGCCTATAAAGGCCTGTAAATAAAAAGCCCAGTTATTGCCGATACCGATATTAAGGAATAAAGAAATTCCGATATCGATATATCGGCCAATATACACACACACACACACACACACACACACACACACACACACACACACATATATAAACTGTATATATATAAAAACATAAATACTTGTGAGAAACATATGTAATAAAAGCAAGATATTTTAAACAATAAACCTTATTCTCCAAAATTACATCAGTGCACTGAAATGGTAAACTTCACTGGGAATTAAATAAAATTACTTTAAAAATAGATAACTATAAATAAAAAACATAAGAACAAATATATATATTTCACTTGAATGAAAACAAAGAATTAAATATACATGAAATGCTGCCTATATAACTTGACTTGACCAGAGCATTTCCACTGAATTGTTGCTTCTTGATAAAAGTATTGATATCAGCACATATCAGAGAATATATGCGCTGATACCGATATATCTGTGACAGGCCAATATCGGCCGATAAAATCGCCGTCCAACCAACAGTTTGAATCCCAAAGACACTGAATTTACAGTCAAAACATCTGAGAAGCTGGAACCAGTTCAGCTTGAAAAATGACTGTAACAATGAATTGATTAATTTTCCTACCAATGGACCAATTGATAAATCAACTACTCTTTTCAGCCCTGGGTGCAATTATTTAAAATGCTGCTGTTGCCACTGTTTTTTAATCCACAAATGCTTTAATCTGTGGTGATGATGTCATGTCCTGAAGATGACTTGACAGAGCTGCAGGCAGTTGTATTTAATATAACATATAATAATAATAATAATAATAATAATTAGGGTTTATTTAATATTAAATGTCATAACAAATTGGGATTTTGTCACAGACCGAACTACAATCAATGTACTGATGAATGAGGTTATGTCTTGCTTGAAACAGAAGTTGACATGAATGTGTAGTCAAGTTTCAGATGAAATAAGTAGTTCAGGTCCTTTCAAGCAAACACCACAGGCTTCATGTGTCGTCGAATTTGACTGCACTAATTAACCAGCTGTTAGTCATTCAGGCTGTGAAGCTGTGTGGGGTCGCCATGCATCAGGTCCTATCCAGGCATATGTGACACACGTTAAACACCACCTCACATACAGCTCAGGAATTTCCTTTGTTACACACACACACACACACACACACACACACACACACACACACACACACACACACACACACACACACACATGAACTGTTGACTCTGCCAACAAGCCCTGAGAGTCTCACAGGAAGTTGAAATAACCTGGTTAAAGAGCAGATTATCAGCCTGAAGCACCACATGTGAAAACAGTGTCACAGCTTGATTTGTCTCATCTCTGACGTTTCGATTGTTCTCTGTCCTCTTTGTCAACTTCTGTTGAATTCCTGTCTCGTTTCATCAGGGTCGGGGAGATGGTGCTGATTTGTGTCTGTTCTTGGTTACAGGCCATGAGGCTCATACATGAGCTCCACAACCAGAAAGACAATCTGAAGGATGAGATTAAGGAGCTGCGCCACCAACAGAAGGTGAGACTGCTCAGATGGACGACTCCTGAGATTACTGGCTTGCTCACCATTCTTTTGTGAATTGTTAGCAACTGTAATTAGGGCCAGAGCACCCGAGGGGGGCGAGGACCCTATTGAAATCTCGCTGTTTATGATTATACAATAATATAATCGTCAAAGTAATTTTGACCTGATGTAAAATCAGTTGTAGGTTAAAGTGAGACACTAAACTTATTTTACTAATATGCGTTGAGATTTAACATAATTTCTACCATTTTCTTACATTTGTTAAACTGGATGATGAATCAGTTCATCAAGGAATTGTTTGTACATTCATTTTGCAGTGGCCTCTTCTTAAAGAGTAAATATTATTTGATATCAGCAACTAACACCAAATGCTCATAGAACACAGTGGAATATATGATAGAAATGGATAGAAATGTAGGATATCTCCTCACTAATTCCTGCCATTTGGTCAAAATCCCAGTTGCTTTCTGACTCACTGGCATTCACCTATGATAAATTAATAATAATAATAAATTACATATATATATGATAACAAGAATGGATGGATGATCACAGGTCAGGTCAGTGCTACTCTGAACAGACAAGACGATAAATGAGTGTTAAAAAGTGTTAAATATGTAATTTCCTTTTTCTCTCTATGTTTCCTTTGACAAAAATGGGCACAGCTACACTCACCTGAGTTATGATACAATATCTGTCTCACCTCACTGTGCCTAAATAACATGCAGATATGGATGGTCATTCCTTTTAGAATAGACAGAAGGCCAAAAAGTTGTGAAGACAGAAGTAAAAACAAACAAAATCCCCCAAAGTAGTGAATTATTTTTCCTGCATTTCACATGATCATGTAAATCTAAAAAAAGACACATTATTATGTATTTAGTTGTCATGATTTTCAAATCAAGCATGACAACCAAATAAGAGGGTTTTGAATATTGAAACAGATCTCCTGTGTGTAGGCGGTCGGTGCTGAGGCAGAGACAATCACTGCAGTGGAGACTTGCTGCCACCGTCTGGACGCCCTGGAGGAAGCAGTGGTGAGTGTGTGTGTGTGGGAGGAACGTCAGCTTCACTCTGTACCGTTCACACTGAAATTATTTATTGGCGCAGTTTTCCTACAATTCATTCTTGTCACCTCGTGTGTTTCTCACGGTGACAGGGATCTCTAATGGACACATATCAGAAGTATCCAGACCCGGAGGAGCTGAGTCGGTGTGTGACCTGGGACGTCATGCAGTCAGCTCTGCTCAATGAGGGAGAAAACCACAAGGTGAGATCCAAAAGCTGTTTGTAGACTTCCCATGAAGAGGGAAATGTAATAATCCAGCCTGCTCATGACAGGCTTCATGACTGTTCAGTAGTTGATTACAGCGGTTCAGACCTCAGCCCTGCTCCTCTCTGAGTATAGTTTTAATGTTCACCCTTTGTCTACAAAAGTGCGTTCATACGTTCAGCTGAAACTACAAACACTCTTCAGCATTTAGGTCTTTACACTGTGTGATTCAGGGCTGCTTGAGGCGAACATTGACATTCCAGAGAAATGTGCTCAAATCTGCTCTTCGGTCACAAAAAACTGTGATTCTACATCAGACAGTGAGACACAGCAGACGATGGCTGATTCTTAGGTTTGGTGACTAAAGACAGCGTCAGCAAGTTCTCACCATGTGACTGAATGCTGCTACGCCCCACATCTACAAAACAACCAACCAGAGTACGATATTAAATGCTGCAGTTGGGTCTTTAAAATTTAGGAGGGAAAAGACACATGCACACAGAGAAACCAAAACGATGGCAGAAAAATGAAACAGAAAATAGCTTTGTCTGCCTTTGTCTTTTAACTGAGCTCTGTGACTTTCAGACCAGAAATATTAACAGTCACTTCACTGTTCAGTAATCCATACATGGGTCCAGGTCATATCAACTGATTGATTATATTACCAGGAATTATTCTTAATAGATAATTGTCAGTCTCACAAAACACAAAAATCTATTTAATGAACAGAAACCAGTGGATCGGTCATTAGCATGTCTTTACTTTTTGCTTATGCTTTTGCTTTTTTTAAGCTTGTGAATTCAGGGGTTGTTGATCTGGTCAGACCCAAACATGCACCTTTCAACAGCAACTTCACTGCTGTAAACACTTCTGACACAGCCACGTCCTCCTCTTCCCACCCTGTCAAGGATTCTGTCAGGACAGCAGCTCCTGGTTCTCCAGCGACTTCTGGAGAGATTTTGACACTTCAGGGAGACCTGGGCACTCAGCCAGCCACAGAGACCTCTTTGGTCCTGTCAGGGCCACCTCAGCAGACTCATCCTAAAACAGGCCGTGTGGCTGCTGGTTTGTCCCTGTCTCTATCGGCCAGCAACTCGGAGCACTACTCAGAGACAGTGGAGGCTCTGAGGAACATTGGCAGACTAAGGGAAAACTTCAACAAGCTGGAAGCTCGTGTGGCAGTGCTGGAGAAAGGAAAGGTGGACCAGACACAGCTGGATCAGCTCAGAGAAATCATCAGCGAGCATGGTAACTATAAATCACCTGCTTGCGCCCTCTCAGTCATCTGTCATGTGTTGACTAACGAAATGTTCAGCTTCTTTCCGTGAACATGAAGGTCCTGCATGAACTCAAAAGAGTTGTGGTTATTTTCATGTGAGATATCTGTAGATGTTGTTTTAACTGTGCTCTTGTCAGTGGTTTGAAGTGGGATGTTATGTACTTTGTGCATCAATTAGGATTGGCCCCTGGCCCTTTTGTCTCTCAGCCCTTGTTTCCCGTCTCTCTCTTTAGACTGTTGACTGTCAGTACAGGCAAAATGGCAAAAAAAAATTTAATCTGACAGCTGGTGGGTGGTTTGTTTATATTTTCGGGCTGCTAATCGAATGTTGATCAAACCACACACACACAGCCCTGATGTAGCAACATTGACTGACTAGTTAAGAACAATATAGACACCACCATCATTGAGGGTAAAGCCCTCATTTACAATGATGTTGAGTAAATAAAAACAAATACAACTGATAAGTAATGTAATGACAAGAATCAATTAAAACAGATACAAACAGGAATTAAAATGTTTGAGATTACAAATATAAAATGACCATGAGGTACCAACAAATTAATTTTAAAGTGCTTTGTAGTGAGTTCCAGGGTTAGTAATGTGGTCCAGTGTACCAAACTAACATGGGTGTGAGATATGAAGGCAGTTTTTCAAGGAGGGCTTTGTAAATAAACAAATGCATATACAGAGAGAACGGAAGAGTCCTGGTGTCCTGGTGTGTCCTGCTGAATGATTGGCTCTAGTGATATGTCCTAAATAAGAATGTGGGGTTAAGGTGATTTTATTACTTTTGCACAGAGCCTAGTTGGGTTAGCCATTTCCCCCCGCTGTCAGTCTGTATGCTAAGCTAAGCTAACCTGCTGCTGACCTCAGCTACATATTTATCAGACAAATACATGTGTGAGAGTGGCATCAATGTTACATCTCTTCTAACTCTCAGAAACTATTTCTTTAATAACATTTAAAGACACCAAAAAGCAAGCGTTCTTAACTGCTGGATTTTGCAGTAAATGGATATTAAACCGTAATTGAATGAATCATGTTTTGTTGGAAAATCACTTCCCTGACTTGCACCAACAGTTTCATGTTATATTTTACATTCAGGTTCTCAGGATGTGACTAATAACCTGATGGATCAAGTGAACGAGCAGAGAGCTTTAATAGATGGCCTGATGAGCGACCGGGAAAAGGTGGGTGAGAGAAACAACAAAAGAGGAAGCAAAATACTCACACCTCAACATCTTCACCAAGGCAAACTCCGCAGTATCACAAACTGTCTGTTCTGGCTCTGATGATATAATGTGTCTGTCCAAAGCTGGACGATTTGGAGGAAATGTTTATGATCCTGACAAACCAAGAAAGAGAAACCAGCTCAGAAGCAGAAGCAGCTACAGAGAGTGTGGAGTCAGACAGCAACGCCACTCATGAGCTCAGACAGCAAATATCCCTCCTCAGGTAAAGACAGGTGGCAGCACACAGGGAGAGGGATCAGTAACAGCCAAACGCATGAGTTTTCCAATTACATCTAAAAACATAAACAGGCTTTGTACAACAAAGTTTAGAAGAACACTGTGAGCGTTTAGATCAGGTTAGACGTTGGTCTGTGTTTTCACTCATGGTATCCAGGAGGTCTGTGCAGAAACTAGAGGAGGGCCTGAAGCAGCTGAAGGCCAGACAGGCTTTATCAGAGGAGAAACAGAGAGACCAACACCTCCAAGATCAGGTCAGACAGGAGGCATGTGAGGCATCTTTGAAGGGAGTCGATTGCATTAAGACATCGAACAGGGTCACGGGGTCATTGATACTAAGGCCCAGTAATTACTGCACAACAGTTGTAGTCAAACACACAGTAACATCAGCAGCAGTTTAAACCACCAGGTACAGGTCACTTCTTAAATTTTGAATTTTGTTACAACTTCAGGTTTTTTGATAATTAAAAAAGGAGCATAGTTTCAGCTGAATACTAGAAATACACAGTACTGTCCCTCTGGTTACTATGGAGACGACCTGAGGTAGAGTATGGTTAAAACAGTTGCACAAGTGGTGAAGTAGTAAAATGTAGGACCTCACGTACAAAACTAGAGCTGGAATAATAAGCCGATAAACTGATCGACAGAAAATCAATCAGCATCTATTTCGATAATCACTTAATGATTTGAGTCTTATTTTAGGCAAAATTAGCAAAAATGTTCTGGTTCCAGTTTCTTAATGTTTTCTGGTTTTCCTGGTCTTCTGTGTAGTTAACCATAATAACAATCTTTACCCCTGAGAACACTATTTCCTCACAATCAAGTCATCAAGAAAAATAATGTACATGTTAATTGAAATTGGGAATGATCATTAATTGCAGGTTGCTTAGATGTTAAAACAGATATCATTCTTTGCCAGTGGGAGATGACACCCATGTGTCTTCATCTGCAGGTCAGAACTGCTGCTGCTGTTGCTTCCTGTTCCTCTGTGATAGCTTGTGTAGATAGAACCGGTCTGACAAACAGGCCTGAATGAGTATATAAGAAAGTTACGGGACAGCTATATGAGGTGTTTCTTACCCAGAAATAATGATCTCTCTTAACTTTTATCAGAGTAAGAGCAAGTGTAGAGAAAATGGACAACGTTGTTGTTTTTTAGAATGGAAATACAGATTGTAGAGTAAGTGTCCGGTATCAGCCCGACATACAGTACATCAGTGTGATCTCAATTCTCTGCCCTCTGACCTCAGCTGGACGACCTGCGAGGCAGGTTGGAGGAAATGATGCTGTCCCTGACCTCCGAGCTGTCCAGCAGCCTTCAGGATGAGGCTAGGCAGGATGAGAGCAATAGTCAGGATAAAGAGGGATCAGCTTTCACCACAGTAGCCATTGGGAGGAGGCTCAGCTCTCTGTTCAAGCGCTACGAGCACCTGGAGGACATGGTGAACAGCCTTCTCCAACAGCAGACAGGAGCCAGAGCAGGGACAGTGGAGGACAGAGAGGCAAGCCAAATCAATACAGACAGACAGTTAGGTCAACTAGTGTGTTGATTCAGAGCTGGTTCACCCAGTCAGCTGACAAGAACTACAATAAGTTTTTTAAGAAAGAGGTTGTTTTATCTTTTTAACAGTTAGTTGGGAAGAGGTAAAACTAACTGGAATTTCACAAGAAAAACTTGTAATTTTGAGAACTGACAGAGCCGTATTTTTCTTTTTTACTGTGTGTGCGTGTGTGTGCGTGTGCGTGTGTGTGCGTGTGTGTGTGTGTGTGTGCGTGCGTGCGTGTGTGTGCGTGAGTGTGTGTGTGTGTGTGTGTGTGTGTGTGTGTGTGTGTGTTTCTCAGAGCGTGCAGCTGGTGAACGATGTGCAGAAGGTGATCCTGCAGCTTCAAGCCGAGTGTGAAAAACTGCATGAAACAACCAGGTGTCTGCACGAGGACAACACACAGAAACAGAACCACATAGAGGTAAAGAAAAAAACTTACTGCATGTTTCATGTTGCTCTTTTCTTTGTCCCTCTCTTCTTCGGTGGCCCTTAGAGATCAACGCACTGCAGCCTAAGAAACCACATACTAATAGACAAAACACAAACATATTCAGAAAAGATCTTTATCAATTTCACATCACATGTGCTGCAAATACACACAACAAAACTGAATATAGAAATGTGTTGCAAGAAGCACAGACAACAATGGAAGTGTTTCCAGGGGAAACAAAAAAGTGATGAACCTGGCTGGGATGCACCAGCATGGATGTATCCATACATACTTTGTGTTCGATGCTTTTAACTTCATAAGTCACAAAACATTGAACAACAAGTGCGTCTCATTTAGACAAAAGACAGAAAGAGGAAAATCTGAGAAAGTATCTGAACTGTGTGCACCAGAAATAAGTTTTTTCTTCTTTCCTCTCCTCTTAATTAATGCTTCATATTATTGAATTCAGGAGCTGTACAAGACGACAGAGGAGCTGGAGGAGAAGAAGGCTGACAAGCAGATGGTTGAGAGTGAAATTGTAAGTGGCCTCAATTGAAGGGTAGATACTTCAGTTACCACTCAGACAGGTATGTACAGGTGTGTGCAAAATATACAAGTTCAAAAACCCATTAGTTAAGAGTAGAGATGATCATGTTATTGGTTATTGGTAAACTTGGTAATCCAGAAGAAGATATATTTGCCGTTTTAAGAACCAAAAACCAACCTCCTCTCTCAGGCTTCTCTCTAGAGCTCTAGTAACAACAGGTTGGTGAGCCAATCCCTGAATATCCCCTGTCCAGGAAATCTGTGGCTCAGCAGCTCTGCCCACTGAGGTTTAATTTAACCACTGAGATTATTTCTGCCCCGACCCAACAGCTCCTACCCTTACACACTGTATGAGAAGTAATAATGCAGTTGTGATTAGAGAATATCACATTTTCATTAAAAGAAGAGGATGATAAAGTCTATAAAACCTGATTACCCTTCATCACTTCATACTCTGTTTGCTGTTCCCAATCTTTGAGACAGAGCAGAGACTGATCTTGTCTCTTGTATCACATTTGGTGCATCTTTCCAACCCTGGCCTGTGTCTTTGTATTTTGCTGATCTTAAGCATCTTGTTGTGTCTCCACCTGAAGAAAGCAGATAAATCTGCTCTGGACAGCAAAGTGAGCCGACTGCAGTTTGACTCTGCGACGGAGCAGCTCAACACCATGTTCCACGAGCTGCAGAACAAAGTGACGGACCAGGAACAGGACTGGCACAAAGTCATCGACAAACTCTCCACTGAGATGGAGTGTAAGGTACGGAGAGATCAGCTGTTCAAACACTAACACTGTCAGTCATTTACTTGTGTTTTAACTTTTTAACTGTAATGTCCCAGTGACAGATGCAAGGGTTTGACTCGTACTGCTTTTGAAAGGTTGATCTGATTAACCACGTGGTATTTGACTTGTGATCTCACCACAGCTGGTCAGGATCGAGTTGGACTCTGTGAAGAAGCAGCTGGAAGACTGCAGGAAGAATATTCATGAGAAGCTGCAGTCTCAGGGAGCTGCAGAGAACGACGATGCTGCTGGTATCAGAAAGTAAGTGTTGAAGTCACGCTCATTAATCAACAGTTAAGTTTTTCAATATCAGTAGTCAGCCCTGCTGTATTCACCTCACACCTGCACATGGTTGTTTCATACTGTGAAAATGAAGAACTTAATATAGTGACGTTTCTTTGTGTGTCTTTCTGTTGCAGACAGCTCGTGGACAGATTTCACTGCCTCTCCTGTGACCGACCTGTTGTCAAGCAGACCCCCGGACCGTGAGTCAACACAAATAACAGTGACTATCATAATTCATGTATTTAGATTTCTACTCCTTATGTGTCCAGAGGAAAAGTTATTTCATAATAAAATTTCACACAAATGGTTAATATTTTATATGACTCTGGATAAACAAGAATGTAAACTGAAACTAGTCTGAGGGTCGTAGGCATTCGTACGCAAGGCGGTAATTCTAATTTAGTCATTTCTCAGATTACAAAATGACCACCACTGAGCTGCTCTTTGAGCTCCTCTGCTCTGATATGTTTGTGTGTTTGTTTTGGTAAAGGCATTTGATGACGCTTCCCTCCACTCCTGGATTCCCCTCGAACAAGTCCATCAGGCCGTTCACCGTGTATGCTCTGGAGCAGTTTCGACAGCACTACAGGAGGTGAGATCAGCTGTATCCTCTGTTCACCAGCAGGTGGCACAAGAGTCTGAAAAACATAAGGTTTTCTTTGTTTTGTTTTTATCAAATTGTATTTTATTGTATTGCTAACTATAGAGCAAATAAGACTGTGCCTTAGATCTGTCAGATTGATCACTTGTATTGATCTGTAAACCAAAAAAATAAAAACCATAAGCATAATTTATATGGAAGAGGTAATGTCAGACTCTAGTCTCAGCCTTCAAACACCCAGAGCTCTGGGTTAGTTTTCTCAGTACATGCTGCACTGTAAGCTGGTCTCACCGTCTCAGCCTGAAACCAGGGACCAACTGCTACAACTTTGAGGTCGCTAAATCAGGCAGGAGAAGGGAGCGGCTTCAGAGGAGCCACGACGTGATGTGCAGGCAGATAGAGAGCGCGCAGAGACGACTAAAACACTGTGACAGGGCCGGTTCCCAGGACACCATGAGCAACAACCTGAACCAGAAACAGCTAGGAGTCCAGCAGTGAGTCAGGGCCAGGACAGGGGAGAGGTTAAAGGATGGATGACCATTTTTTCAAGTTTGTCTTTCACTGTTATCATTACTCCTCTCCACACATTCTCCAAAGCTGTTATCAAACTCCAGTAACAGAAACCCAAACTGACTAATTTGGGATTGAGGAGGAGACGTGCTGTGTAAACAGCTGTGGTCTCTGACAGCCCAATGCAATGTCATCACTTCAAAATCATGTTTATAAACAAAAAAGTATATACAGTTTTATTAAATTATATTTTTTGTGCTGTAAACGAGGCTGTGGATCTCCACAACCACACACAGAACATCACTGTGAAGACAGACAAGAGATGAATGTGAACCTGTCCTTTCATTCTATCGTTC
>NW_019524017.1:50393-55320 GCF_002814215.2 Seriola lalandi dorsalis | reverse complement strand
GGGAGTCACACAGTGACCTCAGCCAGCCAACGGCGCACTGGCCTGCAGTACATGAAACACCACAACCAGCCTGAGGGGGACGGTGTCATTCAGGTATGACAAAGAAGAGCTCAGCCATCTTTTATACTGATATAAAGTTACACTTTATATCAACAGCAAGAATCACAGTATGTATACACAGATGTTATCCAGTCAGAGAACCACAGTTCAACTGGTGAATGAACAAACACACTGCCATCCAGGTTCAGAGGTGAAGATAACATACATGTGCCAATTTATTAATCATAAATTTTATATTTCTTACAGTTGTAGAATAACAGTTAAACATTTACAAAAATGTGATCATTTTTTAACTATTTATGAAATGGTTAAAATTAACTCCGTGTGTGTGTGTGTGTGTGTGTTTTGACTGGTCAGTCGGAGGAGGTCGATATCATCGGACTGGATGGGCACATTTACAGAGGTCGCCTGAACCCCCCAGCCATCAGAACCACGGAAACTAAACTACCTACAATCTCTACGAAAGACGGTAAAGTTAATGTCTTTAAATGTCTCATGTGTTTGTTCCTGGATTATTAATTTATGTTTTATCATCACAAATGTGACTGACCTCCCCAGATGTTATTGCTTTATTAAGAATGGAAATATTCAACTTTATTTAACCAGGAAATGTTTAGTTAGTGCGATTAAAACTTTCTTTGCAGCACCATGTAACACATAGAGGACCACACACACAGACAGTGAATTACAAAATATATGAAGAGAATAATCAAGGTTCACAAAACACAAAAAATAAAATGGATGAAATAAGGCTGATAAAATAAACTCCATGAATATAGCATAACACGTAATATAAAAACAGATTAGCATACAATGGATGAATGAATCCTAAAACAGGTATTACTGATGGTCAAAATATATTTTAAACTACACTTACAACTACGTCAGTGAGCAAGGAAGTGATTCCTGAAGTTGTTGTTGCTTCTAAATTCCCATAAACACGTGACAGCAGCAGAGCTCTTATGTGTGAGCAGCTTCTACAGTCAGTTCTTCTTTTTAAACATTTTACTCATGTGGCTGCAGGGAGCAGCAGTGTTGTTCTGTCAGCTCCCAGCAGCTTTAGTCCACATGTGTTGGTGCAGAAACTCTTTGAGCCTTGAACTGAGAACAAATGTCTGAAGGTCGATGTGAAATATGAAGAAGTGATTTCACACCTGTTGAGGCTCATAGTTGCTGTTGAACATGATTCATGACAACAAATGTCATCCAGTGTATTTTGGCTGACAGTTGGAAATGTCAAGGTAAGGTTCAGTTGTTGTTGTTTATGCTGGTTGTCGTGAACCTTCCTCACATGTTGAACTGTCCATGTGCTACAGTGACGGCCGGCTTGTGCAAGATTAAAGACAAAGCCAAATGCTCCCCGTCATACAAACCCACTACTTCTCCAGAGGTGGGGCACAACGCTCCGGTTCATCACCCCCACAGTCCTAAGACTGCCCAGTGCAGCCGCTCAGGTGAGTCACACACAGTCCTCTGCATGCCCTCCCCGGGTTTCCTCTCACAGTCTAAAGACTTCCTGTTCAGGTCCAGTGTTGTGTCAGGAATCTGTGAGAGCTGTCTGAACATGTCTGAACTGATCGGTGCAGACGTCACACTGAAGGCCTGTATTACCTTCACCTGTCTCTCTTCAGTTCACTGAGTTTAACCTTGATCATAATAACATATAATTATCATTATTATTATTATTGTGATGGTATAATTTTTAATGATAATTATAATTATTAAATCCAGTGAATTAATTTTCAGATTCAGTTGAATTAATTTTTTTAATTATTATTTTAAATAATAATTATTATTATTATGGTAGAAAACCAAAACATCTTGGTTTTCACAGAGGAGCTCACAATACAACAGCACACAGAGTCAATCTGATATATAAAGACATTTAAAACTATTAATATAATTAATTCATTTATCTGAATTGTTTCCAACCCTCACCGCTCAGAAATGTCTCTTTTTCTTGCAGTATGTTCTCTGGTTCTGGTCATTTAATTATCTGTTCCCTTACATCAGTAAAAGAACATGTCAACCCTCCTCTTCCTCCTCTTGCTCCTCCTCCTCTTCCTCTTCCTCTGTGTGTCCAGCCTCCAGCAGCTCGGGTCGGGACTGGCCGGTGTCGGCTCTGGGCTGCACGTCTCAGAGCTCCATCACTCAGGCTTCAGCTGCAGCAGACAGCAACACAGAGCCTCAGGACAACCAGCAGGCCGACCTGTAGGAGGCGACAGAGAGCTCTGCACTGTGTCTGATAAGTCATTAAAGCCGTTTCATGTTACTGATTCAATGCTGGTTAATGACATGTTTTTGCGCTACACCTCCCATAAATCACCTGTCAAACACTTTTATATATTTTTGAGTTCTGTGATCAGCTAGTTGAATATTGTTATTATTATTATCATTAATAACTAGTTGTTATTATTAATAATAATAATAATAATAATAATAATAATAATAATAACAATAGTAATTAATAAACTTGAGTGTAAATTGAATCACTACCTGTTGCACCAGAGGATTTTTACAGTCAGCGACACACAACAGTGTTGAGACAGAAAACATAATAAAATGTATGAAAATTAATGGCTGTCCACCAGAGAACTTTTCCCACTCTAACAAAGAAATGTGCAGATTACACCTGTGACACATGTACAACCATAGAACTATTATACCAAACACTGTACATGGTGTTTATAGTGTATACAGACGCCCAGAGCCATGACACCCCCCATGTTGTTCCCTGTCAGCGTAGGCAGGTGGCCATCATGAGGGGAAACACATCACTACTACGAGCGGAAGTGTACATCCTGTTCACAGAAACATCAGGCAGAGAACAAGAAGGACTCGTTTGCGGGTAAAGATGAGAGCAGATGTTGTCACAAAGGAGGGAGGGGCGAGCTGAGTTTGAAGTGCGGTCAGAACTTGCTCCAAATCGTTTCCTGTCTTTGAAGAATTTGGTTTTATGTGGAGCGACTTTTTTTTTCTGTGGTCGACGTATTTCAGACTGAAGCATGAATGTTTTCAGTGGTGGGAAGTTAATACATACTTTTACTCAAGAGCACTTTACTGGAGCATTTCTATTTTATATCACTTTATTACTTCTACTCTACAGAGTTGGGATAAAAGTACTTTAAATATAAACAGACTGTATTATAGTGTGATTTCTTATACGTCTACTGTATAAATAGTGAATTAATATTGTTTACAACATTGAACCGTTGTACATTAATATCTTCACTTATTAGCACTGAAGATTTGTGCATGTTTATAGGCCCCATTTTCCCCAGCAGTTTAATACTTAATACTACATCGAGAAAACAAGAAGCTGGGTAACAACAATTTAAAATGTGCTGAACAAGGTTATATGATCAGATCATTGATCCTGAGTCATCAATCTGACAACAGCTGACATCAAAAGTGTGATGAGCAAGCACATGAGAGTTTTTTTTTTTTCTTTTTGTAGGATGTCAAAAGACAAACAGGATGCGAACCATTGGTTTAATCTTTAACAATGTGTTATATATGTATATCACATTTAGTAAACTATAATCTGCAATGTAACTAGAACTATATCTCTCAAATAAATGTAGTACAGTAACATTTTACTGTAGGTTTTCCCTGTTTGGTGTTTATAATCAGTACAGAATCATAACCTCTATAACTTGCACTGATTATAAACTATAATTTATAAGCAGATATCAGGTCATTTTAAGATGTTTATTAATGTAGTTTTATTGTGATTGAACTCTCACTTTTTAATTACTGGATAGTTGATAGAATAAAACATTTATTAACAGATTTGTCAGAAATTCCAACTTCACCTTTTAAGATATATTTTATATTATCACAGCAGTTTCTTTTTTACTATATTATCAGTTTCTGTTTATTCAGCAGCCTCCACTGACGAGTGTCCACAGGAGTTAAAAGTTGTTAACATGAATAAACACTTAGATCTGCTTATAAATACATTACAGTCATATGTTATAAAGACTTTAAGTTAAGTGTTAGCAAAGGTGCAACACTGAAGTTGAGTACAAGTTTAATTAAGTGGGAAAAAATTGAAATATCCAAGTATAAGTTCCTAAAAACTGTGTTACAGTACTTGAGTAAATGTACTCAGTTATTTTCCACCACTGGCAGAAATAGTACTTTTATTGCTGATACTTAAATTACATGAAGCTGATGATGCTTGTTTGTCAGCCTCTGCTCCTCACTTCACCTTTTGTCCTACAACTATGCACTTCTCATTAAAGTCGTCATGTCAGGAAGAGAGAAACTAACAGCAGCTCAGTTTGACACCACATCCTTCCTCAGTCTTCAGTCTCACTGATGCAAAGAAGAGTGAGTTCAGTTCAGGAAACCACAAGTTTCTCTTTTCTCAGAGTTCCGTTGGCTCTTACTGTAATAACCAAAACAAATGTGTTGAGACACCGTCAGCAGTGACACATGAAGCTGAAGACAGTAGCAGATCATACCTTGTTTTATTAAACATATAAATACAAATTTCAACAGAGGAAATGAACAAAGTACTTGAGAAAAATCTCTAGAAAAGAGCCATGGATTAGAACAGAGTGAATTTCTGAGGGTCCATGAGAAAAAAATACCGTCATCCAAGTGATAAGAGCAAAAAAAAAAAGAAAAAGAAATCTTGAATGGGAGGTAAACTGTCTTTAAGAAATCATTGCCCAGTTTGTGAAACCTTGAGGGCAGCTGGGACATATCAGCTGTGTTTTTCTGTCTAAAACATGGTGAGAAACTCCATGACAAACAGTAATCAGCCTCCAACGCTGCATGGATTTCCATAACAGAGCTAAAGCAGTAATCCACGCTGCAGGAAGCTCAGAAAAAGACCCCCCCCCCCCCCCCCCCCCCC
>NW_019524017.1:7551-50373 GCF_002814215.2 Seriola lalandi dorsalis | reverse complement strand
CCCCCCCCCCGTACAGCTCGTTTAATACACACAGCAGTGAATCTGCATTACAGCAGACAACACATCCTGTCACCAACAACAAATCACTCAGGAGTCAGGAGGATTTTATAAACTCCATGTTTTGCCTTGACTTGTCCACAAACCACTGAAGTTTGATTTAAAGGAAAAATCCGCCCTCAGGTCACAGAACACTGATGATCACAGGACCATAACAAAGCTAGGAAATGTTTGAACGTTTAACACAAATCACCTCTCAACATTTTTATAACCATTCTCGAAATTTTTTTTTCTTTTACCACTCCAGACCTCCATTGTTTTTAGTGTGGGATGAAATCCTGTTCATAGTTGTGTAATCCATCACAGTGAACATCATTGTTATCAGATTTCATTTGAGCTACAACGATCCATCAATGGACAGAGAACTAATCAGCTGTTTTAATAGTCACTTTTCAAACCAAACATTTGATGGTTCTAACTTTAAACTGAACATGTTTTGGTTCTGGACTGTAGCTTGCACAAAAAAAAGAAGAAAAGAAAAGAAGACATTTGACGATGATGATGATGATGAGCATTTTTCACAGTTTTCTATTGTTTTACAAACCACAGAATTAATAGGCGGATTAATCAATAATGAAGATAATCCCCAACTACAGCCTGAGAGATGAGAGTTTAACTACATTAATGTTCACTGTGATTGATCACATGACTAAAGTCAGCTGATGCCAGTCCACAGCCTCCATGAACAACGGAAAAATAATCTAAAAATATAAAACCGTCCCATTTGTCTTCAGAAGTCCCAATAAAAATGTAACGTTTACATATTATTAAAGTTGCAAAAACACATGTATGGTCCTATAAAGGAGGTCAGTGACCCAGAGGAGGAGCAAGAACGTCCTTTAGTAAACATGTCTGCCTCCTTTTGAAAGAAGCTGTGCTGCTCTTTGAGAAATTTACGCAGCTCAAACATGAATATGAAAAAGTCACAAAACTAAAATGAGTCCAGAAAAGTAATATACATCAGACCTCTGGTTTTCTAACAGTGTTTCAGAGCAGATTTTTCCTTTGCGTCACAGATGATTTGATTCATTTTTGTTTCAGACATTAAAATATAATCTCATCATAGAGCAACGTCATGAAGGGAGAATAACAGCTGTGATATCGCTGCCCCAACTCCCCCTCGAGAGAAACAGTGGTCACTTGGTGGTGTACTAAAAGTGAACAGGTACAAACCCCCTGCTGGACAATAACAACAGAAAATCATAGAGAAACAGGAAAGAGTTGATTGTCTGTGTGAAGCTCAATAACAAAACCAGTTTTTAAAAAAAAGATTTCTATCTTTGTGTCTGCGTCCCGTCTCTCCCTGATGTCGACGATGACTCCTCCTCTATCTCTCGTGATCGTGAGGTGAAGGTGACGTTTTCCTTTTTCAAAACTAAAACTTGAGACTAATCTACAGGTGATTCTTTTTTTACGTTGTGTCATAAATGGGAACAAAAAAAGGAGTCTTGTTGAGGTTATTTTGTGGATCTTAACAATCATTCAGGATTCTGGACTGAATTGATATCAGGTCTGAGGAGACACAGATGCATCCAGCTCTGGTGTGAACAGTCGTCAGTTCAGTTTCTACTTGTTTAAACCCTCTGATCCTGTCTGTGAATACATTCAGAGCACATGTGGGGCCTCTCCCATTCAGACAGACAGAGGTAGGAGTGGTTGAGCGTCTGAAAGGTTGTGTGGAAAATCACTGAGTCGGCCTCTGAACCCCCCCCCCCACACACACACACACACACACACACACCACACACACACACGGTGGAGGCACCGGCAGCTCGTTGCCCATCTACGTTAAAATATTTTCAAATCAGATTAATGTGTGTGTGTGAGTTCATCTGTGTGTCATCGTCAGCGTTACTGAAATCTTCTAGCTGAAATTTTATTTACAACTGCCTCTCATTATCAAACTGAAGAGGAAATCAATTAGCAAGGTTTCTGGCTGGAGCCTCCACACCAGCACTCAGGAGAATTAAAAACGAGCGTCCTGCTGAATCTGCAGCTAAAAAAAAAAAAAAAAAAAAAAAATTCTGCTCTTACAGTCTCTCTCTGAAATGATCCGAAACAAGAACATCAGAAACGTGGCAGCTCTCCGTTTCCAGATAATCTGATTATTGCAAACTGTGCCCTTCTACCAAAGTCATCGATCACTACTTTACATTACAACTCTTCTCATTCACCATGTTTTTCTTCGACTCAAACTAACCACATTTCATGTCTCATGTGTCCACGTGACATCTGAATCACAGAGAGCAGCTTTACCCAGAGGCTCATTTAAAGGTCCCATATAGTATAAAGTGAGATTTCCATGTGTTCTTTGATTATAAAGCAGGTCTTGGTTCTATATTAATACTTTGAAAGTATCAAAGTGCTCAGTCCACAGAGAAATGCACACATCCTATATTCAGAAACTGAGATTTAAAGTCAGCTGCCAAAAAGGACACATCTTTTTTGCACAATACAACAAAAGTATTATGTGTGAAAATTTAATCCAAGATCAAAGATGTCATGTTTTCCTTTATACTGTAAACCCCTTAAATATTCTGAATGTTATGAAAATCTGATTGGTTGTTCAATTTTGAGGTTTTAAGCCTGAAAAAGATAATTAAATAATTAAAAAGATGTATTATTAAAACAGTATTGCACTACAGTTTCTCCTGTTTAATACTGAATGTTTGTAAATGATTTATGAATTTAATTGAAGACTTGAAGGTCTGACAATCTGATTATTGATTGATTTCTTTATTTTTGGATTTTGTTTATATTATTTAAAAATGTATAAGCAGTGTTCTGCATCGTTAATTTACAGTATCATGTAAACACCTTATAAAATGATGTTATAGTCATTATAAGATCAAAATAGACCTACGTAACTGATGAAGTTTGTTTTTAAATTTGGTTTCACGCCATACAAATTGAGTTTAGTTTCCAGCGTCTTTGTTTGGATATGTGACAAAACTGTTTTGTGTCGTGCAGCCGACAGAATATTTTTTTCATCCCTGTGGTTAGAGAATATCTTCAGAACAGCAAGTGTTTTTAAATGAGCTCCTGGGTTTTTTAGAGAATATATATTTTAGAGAATTAGATTCTTGACTCTGTGACTCAAAGGTAAAGTTCACACATGAGAGGCTCATACCGGAGCTGTCAGCCTCTTTCAACATCCACAGTTAAGTTTAAGTTTCACTGTAAGAAGCATCTTATGGCGGTAAATGAAACCGTGTGGCTGCAGTGTGAATACACACCCGTGATCTACAGAGGCCAGTTCCTCCACATCCTCCTGTGAACCTGTTTGTTTATCTGCTGGTTATTGCCGACGTCCTGCCTGATTATTTGTGAACCCTATGAAAGAAGAGTTTCTACAAAATAAGAATCACAAAGCACTTCAGCAGATCACATGGCTCCTATCCTCGGTAAGTGCTCTGATGGGTCCTGGGCTTGGTTGCATCGATGATAAAGAAAAAAAGATTTTGGGTTCAGAGTGTCCGGCTTGAAGTTTATCAGTGTTGTCAGTGACCTCCAGGTTCTTCCTCGGCTTGGATGATGACGTGATGAAGACGGAGAGGAAAAGCTGCTCGTCTTCAGTTTAGAAAAACAAGAGAAGAAAACAGCAGTGTCTTTGTCTTTTTCCATAAGGGCTCTTCCTCTCATTCCACACATAACCACCCCCCACCCCCCTCCCACCCTCCTGCTCCCAAAACAGATTCATTTGGCTACATGTGAACCAGCCGCCCAGGCCTCCCTCCCTGCCCCTCGCAGCCCAGTGCACAGTCTCATCTCTGGCCGTGGAGCGCCGATACAACGGGGGGCTGCTGGGAGCCGCTGGGCTGAGAGACGGGGGGCCACATGGGAGTCTGTTGCATGTGGTAGTGGTGATGGTGCATGTGGTGGCCGGTGGGCGACGACGGGGGCAGCCAGGCCGGCTGGTGGCTCGGCGGCGAAGAAGCCCAGAAGGAGCTGAAACCTGACGTGGAGGAAGGGACAGGGGGCGAACAGGCCATGGACACCTGGGAGGGTCCGTTGCCAGCGCCGGAGCCGCACTCGGTCGCCCGCAGTTTGGAGAACATGGTGATGGCGTCGGGGAAGTTCGGTGGCGTGGCGGGAGTGTTTCTGGGAGTACACATCTGTGAGGAGAAAGCAAGAGGAGGGAAACCATCAGTTCGTCGTTGTCGTGATGATAAGGTAGCAACCATACATACATTTATGTTCTGACCACAAGTTTAAATTGATTCAAGTTGTTTTTGTGACAACTCTACAAACTACAATACCCATGAGCCTCAGCCACTGTTGCTGAGAAGAAGCCAGTCAGAGAAATACAAAAACACAAAAGTAAAGTGACTGAAGCTGCTCCGTAACTTAAAATGCATCTTGATGTTTCTCACAGAAATGCACATTGGGAGTTGTAGTTGACTTCTCTCCACAGGCTTTTGACTTTCTTAAAATCATATGTTTTCTGCTGCTGATTGAACCAGGAGAGTTTAATGTTGATGTTATTATAGAGGAGCTCCACCTGTGAGCCACTAACACTAACACTGTGTGGGGAAAATGAATCAGACTTTTACTTTGGTTACCAGGGCGCCTGATAAAGACAATAAGTTGTGAACTTTCTGGTTGAGAAATCCTGTGAAGTACCAGGTTTAAATTTCAACACATGCTGAGGATCAGTCCAGACACATCCACTTTACCTAAGTTTGTTTTGTCAAAAGGAAACATGGTTCCAAACATGTGTATAGTCCCTAAAGTCAGGTATCATACAGACACAGACCAAAGCCCTTTATTTATTTATTGTTTGTTTGTTAAAGCAGATAAAATGCATCCTGAGCTGTGGTGCTGCAGATACACAGGTTTACAGTGTTTCCCACCTCAGGGGAGGGATTTACTGTAACTGTACACTACTATAAAAACAGCTGCAGACACGTATCAGTGCACTGATCTTACAGAGTACATGTACAGTATGTACAGTACCCTGGAGACTTCTACTCCCTTTAGTCTTAAAGGCATTGCCTCCTGGGGAGAGGTGCTGCCTGACAAACTCAGGGAACAGATGAATCACAGTTCCACAGCTCACAACTACAACTATGAAGGAACAAGTAAAAATTGTCTGACTTGAAGCTGGAAAGACAATGAGATGAACATAATCTGAGATAATGATGTTAGTAGCTCAAAGTGCTTTACTTTCTTACTACCAAGACACCACTACACCAGTGGATTCAGCCTTTAGAACAAGCAGCTTGTGTATGTTTTTAATAGGAAACAGTAAAGTCACATTTCTAGTTCAGCTTCAGTTTCTGACTGTGGTCATGTGACCTGCTGCTAAAGGCCAAAAGTCCTTAGGGAGAAAATCAAATTAAGTGTCATCTGAAAAGTGGTGTGATGCTGGTAGCCAAAGCAAAGGGAAACACACAGACACACACACACACACACACACAGAGATCAGGTAACAGACAGAAATAGAAGAGGAGACCTCTCAGCTGTGCAGCAGAAGGCCAGAGAGAAGGGGGCTTGGTGTATTTAGAGCAGCAGGCTGCAAAGAAATGTCACTTCCAGGCACACACACACACACACACACACACACACACACACACAAAGATGTTTCTCAACAGACCAAAACAACTCTAATTCAAGCACACATCTAAACTGTTGTGACAACATCACAGCTCTGTTTGCACAGACACTGGTGTTGTATTCAAGTTTTAGTGCAATTTCCCTCAATCCTGTCTCAATAAATTGTTTGTAATATATATTCATATTTAGTCCTATTTGGTTTACATGTTTTATTTAAATATATTTAAGTTACTTATCTTCATCATCAAAAATCATTTATTTAGGAGTATATAAAACAGAAAAGTAGAAGAAAATGAGGGAACTGAAGGCGGCCATATTTGTTTAAAAAACAAAGGATTCTTGAAAAAAATCTAATCAATGTGGTAACTGGTAAACACACGCACACACTGCTCTGACACATCAACACAAACATCTGACTCATTGTGCTGAGGATAAAACATAAACATGTGTCTCTGGGTCTGTTCCTGCTCGGGCTCCGCAGGGAGTGTTGGTGTTCAGGTTGGATCTGTATGTACATTATGAACAATAACACCTCTCATGGCTGTGACGCCACAGGGGAGGAATGATGAGTAACACACACACACACACACACACACACACACACACACACACACACACACACACACACACACACACACAAACACAAACACACTACAGTATACAGTGTTATTCTCTTCAACACACATGACCCTCATTAATTAATAGCCAACATGCCACAGAACCGGTTCTCTGTCAGACTGATGACCTTGAGTGGAAAGATGAGGGGCCGGTTGCACAAAACAAGTTTTCTACTAAAGGTTTCATTTCTCCTTAGCTGAGGGAGTTACTTTTTGGGTGTTGCACAGAATCTCTTAAAAGGTTTCTTAGTTAAGGAAATAAGGTAATTTGCAGCATTTAAAAAGATTTTACAGCGGTAAAATTCTACTGTTTCCATGGAGACCGTTTGCTGGAATTAGTTTATACCTGTTACCAAGGAAGCCTGCAACATTAAAGCAGTGCTTTCACTTAACTTTACTTTAACTTTGAAAACCTTAAGGAAAACACTTCAAGATTTTTTTATTTTAAGGAAAATCTTAACTTAATGTGTTTTGTGCAACTGGCCCCCGGTTCATATTGAAAACTTCTCGGTTTTCTGAAACTTTGACTCATAAGTCACAACGTTCAACATGAACAGTCAAACCAAAGCTTTGAATGAAGAAGCTAAAGGTTTGATAAACCGACTCCTCACAGATGTAAAATCAGGTCCACAGTCACATCCACCCACAAGCCCTCCCTCAAGCTCTGAATCAGCCAATAGCAGGCCTCAAAAGGTGATGCATCACATCGGTCGTCACAGCTTCGTGCACACTGTGTTGTGATTAAGACCAACATCAGACTAACATGTGACAGAGAGAAGCATCAGATTATCACATTGTGACGATGGAAGCAGCAAATATTTGATATTTCTGCTTGAGATGGTTCTTTACCAAAAACAGTGGCAGATTCATGTTCTGTCGACCTGCTAATGGATTAATGGACTAATTGTTTAAGCTCCAATCCGGAGCAGGAATGATTCAATCAAACCCTCCAGGCTGAGTGGTTTTATTTGTCTAAGTGTTAATATTTCATTCTTCATGTTACATGTTTAGTAACTCATGAACAGATCAGCTTTAAACCAGACTTCACAGTACCTCAAATTAATCCTGGTTCAGTTTGAGTTCATTCAAGACAGACTTTTCACAATAAGAGCAGTTTTTCTGGGCTTCTTGTCTGTGGCTATGAAAGCAGCAGTGACAGACCTGTTGTCAGCACAGAGAGTTAATCTTTGATGAGGGGCTCATTATTGCTTCAACACTGGGCTCTTTCTCCTCAAAGCTGACCCAACATGGCTCCATGTTGGCCGCCTCAGGGCCAGAGGAGAAGGTCTATGCTGGAAATGGAAACAGCTGCCACTTGCTTCACTCTGTCTCTGCAGCCTTGTACAACCCTGTACGCCTCAGAGCCTCAGGCGAGATGATGTCATTGCACTGCACCCAAAATAATAACAAACCCAGGCCGCCGCCTCTCACACACTTCCTCACTCCCTCGAGCTACAACACACTCCTCCCAGAGCAACAGAGAGGCACGTACACCAAAACAAGAGCGGGGGGGGGGGGGGGGGGGGCTTCAGACTGAAAGCAAAACACGGCTGCTGCAGATGTTGGCGTGTTGTTCCTGCACGATCGGGATCAGACAAATCCCAGGACGCTGTGCGGAGAATATTGAGACACATGACGTGACGGTGAAGAAACTGTCATGTGCGATTACATAAGAACCACTGGGCCGAGGGCACAGACATGTCTCTGTACACACTGACGCACGTCTGCACGGCCTCACAATAATTATTTCATTTATTTAAACTGAGCTTTGTCAAGTGAGACCAATTGATGACACGCTAATTACTATGTTACAGGGCTGCAGTTATTTTGACTGCACACACACCCTTCCTTATGACAGAGGGACTTTCTTAATCTAACTGTAATCACATCCAGACACACCCTGCGATGTGGCTTCAATCCAAATGAAGGGAGAAGTGTGAACACAGTTTCCTGTCCCAAAAGCTCAATGAGCAAAGATCAGACTTAAGTTTACCTTCAGAAGATGAAAAGTTTCAGATGTCAGTGTTTGTCTGAAGGAGCCTGATAATCAGATTAAAGGGTGTAAAGTATCTTACTTTTGTTGTGTGTTTCACCGAGTTAAATCCAACTCTTCTGTGAAAACCCAACAATGAGCTCACAGGAGCTGATGAATGAGGGTTTATCTGCAAACAGATAAAACATCTCATGTTCTGTTCCTACTGACATGTCACTAACTACACACTGTTACATGTTCCTGCATGATGTTATATCACATGGAACACGTTTACACAAATGTCACAGACAAAATGTTTCAGAGGTTTTACAGACTTTTCTGCACCACACCAATTTAAACATATCCTAGTATGGTAAGGACTAATAAGGACTAATTTAACGATTATTGTTTATTCTTAATTTTAAATATTACGACTAATGAGCTGCTGGACACCTGAATTTCCCCTAGAGGATAAATAAAGTGTCTATCTATCTATATATCTATCTAGTTACGTTACAATCCGTTCACATATTGGCAACAAAAGCACAATTTAATGTAGATGTAAACTGCTTCACATTCTTACAGGACCTTTAACAAGTTAAGTTTTCTTTTGACATAAGTGCTCAGAATTTCCAGATATCTCGGTTTGACTACCTGGAGACGGACGTGGGTGTTTTTTTATGATGGTAACGGCCACATCTAGAGCAGCTTGTCTTTTACAACCAATCAGGACCACAAAGTCCTACTTTGTATTCTTAAATACTATATTCCAACATATTCTTTGGATTTTTAATAATCAGTTAAGCACCAGCATGAGCAAAAAACCTAAACACTACCCATCCCTGTTCATCCCTAAAAGCTGGACTCTGACTGCTGGGAGTCCGGCTGGTGCGTGAAGCCCAGCTGGTTGTCTGAGACTCTCCAGTTCAGTCCAGCAGGTCAGTGGGTGCATCCATCCCACCGTCCAGAACGAGAGGATCAGCCTCCACTCAGCCACACATGCCTCAGTCTCATTTCTGTCTGTTGAGGGAAACCAAATGCACTTACCATCTGGTGGTGGTGACTGGGGATGTTCGCCTCCTGGAAAAAGGAGCTTAAGGCCGTCTGCAGAGAGAAAGAGAGAGAGAGAGGGAGAGAGAGGAGATTGTGTTATGAGCCTTTTAACTTCGATTTATTGGAATTAAAACCCGACAACATACAGGAGTGAGGAAGTCAAACTTTTGCCTTATTTTCCTGCGACCACACAGAGGAGGACCCCCCCCCCTACACACAGCACATCCTACGGGTCAGTTAACACAACTGGTCACGTGAGCTCAGGGTTAAAACTATTATCTCCATGCTGGGATATAAAACAGGGTTTGTCAACCTCAGACAGGCTTTTTCAGCTCAGCTACAGGCTGAATAACTGACTGATGTTTAACTGAATTTTACACCAAGAAAAGTGTCTGTCTATAAACAGCAAATACAAACACTCATTTTGCTATAATGATGAAACTGAAAAAAGCTCTAATTCTCATGTACAACAAATTAGAGCTAAAACAATGAGTCGGTTCATCTTGGACTACAGTTTAGGATTATTTTCTATATATATTATTATTATTATTAATCATTTGTGAGACCACTGAATCACACTGTGGTTAGATTCTCAGAAATGTTTTCTCCTTTTCAGAGGAAGCAGCAGAAGCAGCAGCTCCTGCTGTGTTTAGGCTGCGCTGTTATCGGTCTGTTGTTTCTCACAGGTCATCAAGTGTGTTTTTGTTCACGCTGCCGTTGGCTGTGTTCACAACAAAGAGGAACAATACAAGGAGCCAACTCATTTCCTTGTTTGCACAGCGAGGCAGTCATGAGACCTGCTGTTTACATTTTTATAGCGTTTCTGATTTTCTGCCTCCTCCACCTCCAGCTGGAGACTTTGTGTTGTAGAGCTGCAGCTAACGATTGTTTTCATTATTAATGAATATGCTTATTGTTTTTGCAATTAATCAGTCTTTCCTCTAGTCTATTAAATGTCATAGAATAGTAAAAGAAGTACACCATAAGTTCTCATTTCATCAGACAAAAGCCCAGAAACAAATGATTATGAAAATGAATGACTTTTGTGATCACAGTATCTCAAATTAACCCTGGATCAGTTTGAGTTTGGGCTCAAGCAAGCCAGACTTGATCACAATAAAAGCAGTTTTTCTAGGCTTCCTGTCAGTGGCTAAGAAAGAAGCAGTGACAGACTTGTTATCAGCACAGAGAGTTAATCTTTGATGAGGGGCTCATTACTGCTTCAACACTGGATTCTTTAAACATAACAGCTGTAACTGACAATTATTTTTTCTAAAGGATTATTTTTTTGATTAATCGTTTGATCCATCAAATGTCAAAAAAAGTGAAAAATTAACATAAGACAACAGTTTAAAATCCAAAGATATTATGTCATGCAACAGAAAAGCAGCAGATCCTCATGCTGATGGAGCTGGACCTCAAGAATGTTCGACAGTTTTTCATATTTCTGAACAAATTTGATTTGATTATTTTTCAGCTTTACATATAAACACCTGCATATTATACAAGGTTTTTCTTCAGTCATTAGTGTTTCTTTTCTTTTATTACCTCGTCCCTCTGCTGAGTTACTGTACACACAAGTTGCTGTTCACTTAAGTTTTAATAAAGTTTACTGGGGTGGGTGGATGGGTGTGTGTGTGTGTGTGTGTGTGTGTGTGTGTGTGTGTGTGTGAGAGAACTCCAACCACAACATGTTTTTACAGGACAGAAAGTATCAGACTTTACTGCTCAGCGAAGCCATTTCCCTTCACCAGAGGCCTCTGTCTTGCCAACGCTTCAATGAATGCAGTGGTTTCCCTCCCCCTCTCTCCCTCTCCCTCCCCCTCCTCCCTCCTCCACACAGTCTGGTTGTTTGACAACAGCAGCGGCAGTGCAGGAATGTCTGCCGTACAACGTGACACACATATCAAAGCGTGAAAGTCTTTTGCTGCTATTGTGCAAGGAGCCACTGAGTGCACGCTGTTCTTTGTCTCCTCTCAGTTTATTCTGCAGAACCAGGTTTGGGGAGCGTCACTCACTGATGTCAGGTAGTCAAAAAGTCGGATTCCAGAAGAAGATCGAATTAAGATTTGGGAATCAATCCTATAGGGAAAAATTCAATATATAATATAGGATATATCCTTTAATCCTAGGGGATAAAATCTAAAATGTCACGTGACTGGGTTGGAGTTTCCCCATTGGCCATTCAAAATGATTTGGCCAAAACAGTTTCTATTAGGGAGGGTTCACAGTCTGCAGTCTTCCAGTTTCTGAATTTGTTGATTTCAGCTCATGTGATGAAGCATCTTTGCTGTTATTTTGAAAGAGGACTAAACGGATACAAGACTTCTGGCCTGTTGTATTATTGTGGGCCTGAAGTTCAATGTCACAATATAAGAGATTACTGTCGCAACACCTTTTCACAGCATCTGGTCACAACAGCTTGTTCTCTTCATACAGGAAACACTAAACATTTCCTGAATGAATTCACTTATATAAATATATATATATATATATATATATATATATATATATATATACACACACACACTAGTAGTTGATATAAGCACCTGTTCACCTGTTCACCTGTGTGCTGGGGGTGGAGAGGGGGTGAATGGGTCACTGTATTTTGGTTAGACGCCATTTTCTTTTGATCGCTGTGGTTATTTTGATCATAATTTTGTGCACAATATAATGAGCTGTCTTTCACATATTTTGGACTGGCAGCAGATCTTTTTGGTAGCGTGTCAGAAAAATCAAACCAGGCCCGACCTCCGCCTCTCAGCGACTTTTAGTTTGTTTCCTGAATTTGCTACACAGCCTTAATCTTAATCCTACCATTACACCCTCGCTTATGATGACAAATTTGAGGAAGCTGGAAGAATCAAATTCCAACCAGAGTCATGTTCACCAGCTGAAACCAACTGAACGCTCCTGTAACAGGTGCAGGACTATCTTAAATCCTGGACGTCTGTGTTTTCTTACAGATCTTGAAGCGGCAGCGTCGACATGGTCGTGGCTCTGCACTGATGACCGAGGACAGAAGACGCCATCGGTCTCAGCTCATAGTCTGAATCAGAGCACAAGGAGAATCAGCCCCCCCCCCCCCCCCCCCCCCCGACAGAAACAATGGGCTGTTTACTACGTTCTCACACTGACGGCGAGGAGACAAACACAACACCACCGACTCAGATACATACAGATTACGGCTGAAACCATTGGTCACTTAACAGGTTAGTAACTCAACATTTATCAAGCAAAAACACACAAACATTTTCTGGTTCCAGGCTCTCAAATGTGAAGATTTACTTCTTGTCTTTGATTTATATCATCACAAACTGAATATATTTGAGTTTGGTCTGAGTAGATGAGTACAATTTATAAAAAACATGACAGTAAAACTATTTCTTCAGGTGATAAATGTGAAAGTGAAAGGATGAAGTGGCAGCACATTGATCACATCAGTTTCCATGTGTGAGGAGTTTTTTTTCTTTTTTTAAATTTTTTTATCAGTATCGTTTCCTCCTTCGTTTCCAAGAAAGCCTCTTATTTTGGTGGATTCTTCCGGTTTCTTTTGGAATAAAACTGGGGATCTTCTGTTTGGAAACAGGCAATAGATTTGTTTTCGGATGTACACTACTGGTGTTAGTATAGTATAGTTAGTATAGTACTCTTACACAGGAGAGATCAGAGGTCGGGGGTTGCATAGATGGGCCCCGGAGGTGCTAGTAGGAAGTGGGTGTCTTGCATGAAGGCACTTCAGCAGGATGTGCTTGAGCCCTTGCTGTCTTAAAGGGGCTGAAACTAATGATTATTGTCATCTTAATTAATCAGGTGAATAGACATTGATAATAACTTTATCAATAAAATGTCAGAAAACAGTGAAGAATATCTGCTCTAATTTGGTCTTCTAAAATCAAAGAGAATCAGTTAACACAAAGAAAATCAGTAAATCTTCAAATGTAAGAAGTTGAATCAGTGAATCTGGCATCAAACAGTTTTTTTTTTTTTCACCAAACAGACCAAAACCCAAAGATATGACGACACAAACAGAAAAAGAAGTGAAATCCTGAACTCATTTGAGTTGACAACTCGACCAATCAACCAATGACTTAATGGAGTTACAATATAAACTGTGGTTTGTTTGCTCCATTTTTGAGATTATTTCTGCCTGTGGAGCAGCTCTGTCATAATGTCACAAAAACTCCAGTTGAGTTTATTCATCCACCCCAAAATAACAAATCACAAATTTGCCTTAAGGGACTTTACCGTCTGTACAACACATAGATGAGTGTATGTAAATGACGTGCTCTAGTTTCATCGGCCTGTGCTTCCTCCTCATTGTTGTATCTGAGGGTTCAGCAGCGTCCAAGTAACATCAAGGTGAGTGAGTCACTGCAGTGACACAACAATGGTCTCTAAACACAGGAATCAGTTACCAGACATATTCTCAGTTTACACTCCCGTTTCAGTTTCCTGTGACAAAGAAAAGAAGCAAATTCTCACGTTTGCTTGAACCAAAGAGCATCTGAAAAATGACTGAAAATGACTGATTATTGAAAGAACTGCAGATTAAATCTCTGTAAACTGACTAATTTATTAATCGACCATAATCAGGCCATAACCAAAACCAAAATAAACGATCTCCCTGACTCTTTAAAGTCATGAGCCGTTCCTTTGTGACTTAGGAAAAACTTCCACCACTTAGCTCCTGAGACAGTCTCTAAACGTAACTTAACCACCCCGACAGACCAGCTGAGCCGAGCCGCCTCCTCCCTCCCCTCTGGTGAACCACCTGGCCCCCAGGCTGCAGCCCGGCACTGACCACACGGCCGCAACAGATTGGTCATTAAAGCGGATGGAGGTGTGGTCTGAGGATAACCATCTGGAAGCTCAGGCTTGGTGTCAGAGGTCCTTCAGGTGTCTGTCAGCTGCTCAACAGGCCTGATGAACATCACAGACTGTAGCGGCCAGTGGCCTGGACGGGCTGTGCTCGAACTGTCCAAACACTCGCCAGGCAGCCATTTTTAGGGCTGGAACTAATGATAATCTTTTTATTACTGATATTCAATTAAAGGAGTAATAGTTTAGTGTATAAAGTGTCAAAAGATAGAGAAACCACAACATTGCAGTTCTTTATGTTCTTCTTGTTTATGTTTGACAAAAAAAAAAATCAGTTTATAATGTCATATGTCTAATTTGAGAGGCTGGAATCAGAGAATGTTTGGTGTGTTTCACTATTTTAACGAAAACAATAACAGAAAAAACCTTTTTATCAATTATTTTCTGTTGATTAACTGATCTAATGGATTCAGCTCTAGATTAATCTGACAGATATTGACTTGATTTTTAGTTTTAGCCTAAAAAATGATAAATAAATAATAAAATATGTCCAGAGCTGTGACTAACAACTGTTTTCATCATTGAATAATCTGCTGATTATCTTCTCGATTGATCGATTAGTTGTTTGGTCTATATAATGTAAGAAAACAGTGGGAAAAGGCCAGTTTCAGACTCCATGAGAACGTCTTCAGATGTCTTAAGCCATCAGATCAACAGTCAGAAACAGATACTCAGTTTACATTTACACAAACCAGACAACAGCAGCAGATCCTCACATCTGAGAAGATGGAACCAGAGAATCATCATTACAGTTTTAAATAACTGTTAAATGCACAGGGAGGCTGTGTATGAGAACAGCTGGAAGGATAATGCATCTTAATCACTCTATATATAACAGCAGACTAGGATCAATGTCAGACCACTTAGCTCTCAGTCCGGTGAGTCAGACCTCTTTGTCTCCTCTTGTAAAAACAAAACTAATGTCTGAGTCCCACAGTTAACCAACATATTATTAATCTGTAGAAGAAACCTAACCAAAGAAGTGACATAAAAAGTCTCCAGTCAAGCAGGAAATGATTGTTTTAGAGCAGCACAGCAGGGCGGGTTTGATTTAACTTGCTGTGTTGTTGGAGGAAACGAGCCAAACCTGTAGTTTTACAACATTTGAGCGATGGATGCGGGTTTTATGAGGACATGTTATCAGACGGGCCTGGACTGACAAGATGGCATCAGTGATTAGGTCGAAGATAAAGCCGTTTGTTTTCGATGACAGCCATTAAACTGTAAAATAAATACCCAGCTACAGCCACCGTCGTGTTCTAGGAAGGCCGGGTCACCCTGCAGCCAGTTAGGCGGACAACAATTAGCTCAGCAATGACACAGTGGATTCCTGTCGAGAATGTAAACAAAAACGGCCGCTGAGCTCAGTGGCACCACGTCCTCAGTGCTAAGCTAACGTTAGCCGCAGGAGCGCATGGTCTTGGGGAAGCACACCAAATATTCAATAATCAACACAGTGTCTCTATTTAAATCTGTCGGTCCATAAACAGTTTGGAGACCGGATAATAGGACAAGCAGGAGAGGACATTGACTGCAGCTGGAATAACCCCCCCAACGTCCGGACTCACCTCGAACTGCCAGTGGGCCGCCTGGAGGAGCTGCTTCGCCTGATCGGCAGCGCAGCCGGCCGTCAAAACAAACTGATTGATCATCACTTGGTGCCTGAGTTCGTCCATATTCACCGACATGGCCTCTTCACGCGCTTTAATGTCGAAAACAAAAGAAAAAAAATGAAATCTAGACTCTGATCGACTCCTGTGAACCTTCAGACCCAGCCTGTCTCCGTCCGGCTCCCACCGCTGAGTCTCTGCAGCCTCCAGCAGCAACAACAATATTCTCATGTCATCACTAACAACAAAGAGGACGGCGACGCTGATTGGACGACTCGGGAGCGAGAAAGTACGAGCGAAGCGTTGATTGGCTGTCGTGGTGAAGCGTTTAAATTCACCGGTGCGCTTGTTTTACTCTCATGGACAGTGCCAGTGAGTGGAGCGCGATAGAGTTTCAGTCAGTGATGACCACTCCGCCCTGTGCGGTTTTCCGATGTAGTTGTACACGCGCTTTATTCATGTCCGTTACACTGGCGTCATGTGTTTTCATAGAGCTGATTGGCTGCTTCCTTTGGCAGGTAAGTAAACCACACACATGTAAACAAAGTAAACATTGATATTTAATAGATCCAGTTGTGGAAGAAATACTTTTATCGTTTACTTAAGCACAGGGAGCAAAACCAAACAAGTAAAAGTCCTGCATTCACTAAAGTGTTACCATCAAAATAAAAGTGAAGTAAATGAAAAATGAAAGTAAAAGTAAAAATAATAGTAATAAAAAAAGTACTCATTATGCAGAATGGCATAATTTATATATATATATATATAATTTATAGCAATGTATATTATGTTACTTGATTATAGATATTGATGTTTAATGTTGCAGCTGGTATTTTATATACTACTTGATCTTTATTCTTATTTGTTGATTTTATTTTGTATCATTAATCTACCTCAGATAACCAGTAACTACATGTACTGACAATAAATCACTGTATGCACACACAGAAAAATGAAAAATCCAGATTTTTTTTCTACTGGTTCATGGTTCTCATTAGTTCTGTATGTATGGACATCCTCACTGAGGACTGACTGGACCTGACTATGCTCCTTATAGAACGACGCTAATCTTCTTATCATCTGAGTGCAGCTCCTGGCCTGCAGCCTGTCCAGCTTCTCTTTATCTTTGAATAATTCAGCTGTGCTGCAGGTGAAAACACGTGTGACAGAGGAAGCCTATCTATTATGTATTGTTGCAGGATGTTACCTGGATGCTGCGTCGAGCTGGAGAAGAAAAAGAAAGAAAAACCTCTTGTCTCCTGAGGAAAGACTGAACAGTTCTACGCCTGAAACAATGATTTCACCACTTGAACTGCAGTTTTCTCTTTTAGCGTTGCGGTTAAAATCATATTTTCTCACAGGGAATGTATCATATGAATTCAGCATGTTCCACTGTGTCACTGACAGTTCATCATACAGTACAATGAGGGAAACAATGAGACCAAGACTTTTATCAAATGCATATATTCTAGGCCCCATTTACACCTGGTATTATCATCTGGATAATGACACCAGATCCACTGTTCTTTGCATTTACACCTGACTGAAAATATAGTGTGAGCAGTCTTATCTTCATGAAGCTGTAAAGATCTCACTGGAGGAGGGAGATCAGTAATTCTTCACTGATCTGTATACATTTCCTATTTCCTGCAGCTGTTGTTCATTCCTCCCTTCTGAGCTGCATCAGCTCTAATTAGCTAAAGAGTCACCAAATAAATAATCATATAAATTGACATAGGTTCACTGCTTTTACTTTAAAATGTCACCTATTTAATCTATTACTTGGTGTTTGTAATTATGTATCCTCATTTCCATATGTAAATGTGATATTAACTAAACCACTGTGTGGACTTCACAACCTAACACAAGAAAGTCAAAATTTACCTGGGTACTGGGAGTGAACCTGGCAACCTTGTACGCTCTCTTAGTACGCGCTCAACGAGTGACGTCAGAGGAGAGTTTGCGCTTTTTCCCTTCAGAGACACACCTCAACAACAGGAGCATGCTCAGGCCGACAGTTTTGAACTACGAATGGCCTTGCCGTTCATTTGATGAGAAAATTCATGAATGCGAAGCCCCTGAGGTAGGTTATATGCTTGATTAACTTTGTACATCCCTGTTGTTTCGTCTGTTTAAGTCAGTGTTTGTGTACTGAATACTTAACATTAGCATTAGCTGGTCAGTTTACCCTGCTAGCTAGCTAGCGTGTTGGCATGTGCTGCTCTTTGCGACCCTGCCCTCTGTCTGTATTTTTCTTATTTTCTCATGTTTTATCTTTCTCGGGAGGCTTCTGGGCTGTAGCGTGTTTGGCAGTGGTGTGTAGCCCCCAACCAATTCATGGCGTCGGTTGTGAGGTCTGGGCGCTATAAACACTTAGCGGCCGACGGTTACATCGCAGTTTACGTCACTTGAGTTTTACACACAGGCAGAGGGTCTCCTCGGCTGTGGAGGTGTGAGCGGATTTATTTGTGATTAGGAATGTAACCGCTATGAAACAATCGGAAAATAACATTGTATTTCTCTGATTGACTCCTGCATTCTCACTGCTTGCCGACGTTGAATGGTGCGTTTACAAACAATCCTGCAAATTTTATGTTCAGACCTATCTGGTAGGATTTTACCTTCAACTTACACCTTTCTCAACTTGCCCTGTCAGAATACTGTTGCAGGATGGTTATTATTCTGTTTCTATTTGTTTCATGCAGTTACATATTGTTCTCTGCTATAAAGTCACATCTCTCTAATAACAACATGTTGAAGTCAGAAGACATGTCAGCATCTGCTGCTTGATGTTCTTGGATCTTGGAGTTCCATGGAGAGTCTGGAGGGGAACTCCAGATTTTCAAAATTTGAGATTTTATAATAATTATTCTGACCATAATTAACTTCTTTTTTCCAACCTAATAATCTAACTTTAATCTTTGTATACTAGTATTATACAGGTAAGTAGTCACTCATACCACTTTGTGCGGAGGAAAAAAAAACCTTTTTAATTGAGTTTAACAACTATTAAGGCATTAACTAAAACGGGCATTTAGGGTACAGTGCTTGTCAAACGTTAAGCCTTTCCATGTTACTAGTATAACTTTAGGTCAGAGGTAACAATCCTATTCTTTAAAACCTAATTAGCTGGCATCAATTGAAAAACCCAGAAGGTTATTTAAAAACACTGTTGTTCTGACAGTATTTTCATAGGCCCCAAGCCAACAAATAATACATTTGTAATAAGTTTTGTAGAAGCCTTATAGTAAGACAATCTTATTGACTAAAAAGTAACCCATGTTATAATGCATCAAATCCATATTATAATAGTGCTTTAGAGTAGGGTAGATAGATGAAATATTATTTAAACATTACTTAAATATGTCCTCAAATTAAGTAAAGAAAAGGTAATTAAATGACCCTGAAATACCAAGCATTTTATAGGGGTTTTGTAATTGGATGCAAAGGTAGTCTGAGTGAAATTTACTTACAAAGGGTGAGTACATTTTATGTCTAAGAAAGAAAATTTTCAGTAAAATCTACTTTGGTATTCTTGGTTTAACAATCCATACTAATAAGTAAACTTGAGGATTTCCTGATCAAAATTACAAAAATACGTTTGCTTGCTCTTGTAACATTGTTATCATATTATCATGTAGGCCGACTTATGATGCCAAATAAAATCTAATATGAACAACTACATACATACAAGTTATGTTGAGTACAGCTGCAGTTACACATAGTCACAGTCTAGGGTCACATACGTTGGATTAAATGGTATGTGGCACCCTCATCTGTCCAACTCTAAGAATTGCACATTAGATTTAAACAAGCTCTAATAAATAATGGGTTTTCTTGCGTTAACAGTTAATACTCATTTTATTTTGACTTAATTTAAAAAAAAAAACACAATTTGCGTAAATGGAATACATTAAATATGAGTTTTTTATACAGCTTTCGTTGATGATTTTACCAAAACAGTCAAGTATTGACAAAAGTAAAATTTTCTGTCATTTTACAAAAATTACTTTTTGTTATGGCAATAAGTTATTGTCAAATACATAAAAATATTATTAAAAAAGGACATATACATATTATGTTTATAAACAAAAGTAAAATGTGTTCTATATAATAAATTTATTCAATAAAACAATTTTATGACACTGTAACTGTGTATCTTTTTAACTTTATTTATTTGTGTATTTGTTAGGGACAATGCGTGTTAATGAACATCAGTAAAAAATACATGATGTAAATATACTGGATTGTGAGAAAAATGCTAATTTACATCTGTAATCCCTGAGCATGTAACATAAAACAAAAACAGTCACAATACGCTACTACAAATATAAAAAAAATACACAAATAAAGAGACAAATACATTTTGCTGCATGCTGAGTTAAAAATGGATCACAGATCTGGTTAGACTTAAGCCAGTGTTTGAGTCTATAGCGTCCATTTTAATTACCATTACCACAATATTACTTAAACAAAATGATCTGTCAACAGAATAGGAAAATTTCACTTTTGTAAATTAATAATAATTAAAATAAAAAAAAATAAAAAAAAACCTGCCTTGTGAGAGGAAATATATTGTCAGACAGAAAACAAAGCATATATTACCTTGATTTAAGATACTTCATCCTACTAATACTTTACTTTTCTGTGTAACTGCTCTTCTTCTCTCATCTCCATCACCTTCTCACTTTCCTTTATCGCCATCTCCCCATCTTGTGCTGTATCTGTATGTAACGAATAATAAAACCGTAAAGGACTCAAGAGTCAGGTCGGCCCACATCAACATGCTCTAAACACTGGTAATCATAGCAGCAGCTCTTCATTGAGTACCAGCTCAATTGCTGTTGCGATTCCCATTGTTTGTCTTCGTCACTCCCTTTAATGAATTAAATACATTTTCATTCATATTTGCTTTTTAATGCACTTTGAATTGTTGTTTAAAGCTGCAATACAAATAAACTCGCCCTGTATTATCTCTATCTCCGTCTGTGTGTGTGTGTGTGTGTGTGTGTGTGTGTGTGTGTGTGTGTGTGTGTGTGTGTGTGTGTGTGTTCTCTCTCCTTTCACTCAAGTCCAGCTGCATTGTCCTCTATAATCCCTGTGGGTCCTGAGTCAAGTCCGGCCCTCCCTGACCCTCCGCTCCATGAGGTTACTGTGGTTGGCTGCTCCTTCGCTGACCTCTGACCTCTGCTGGAGGTGCAGTGATGGTGCCAGAGAGGGACAAGGTCTGTCTGAGGACTCTGACATGAAGGAGTCTTTCTGGTCTGGAGCTCAGACCTGTCAGGGTTCAAACAATGAGATGAGAAGAACGGGACACAAAGAAGTCAGGAGTGGACTGAAGACCAGGATCCGCTCTTGTAAAATTATAAGCTTTAAATCCCTATTCCACTGACTTTACATCATCTGATAAGAGCTGAAGAAGAGAAATTGTCAACTTTTATGACAACTGATGGATAGTCTGAACTATGAACTTTCTCTAATGTGATGATTTCCACTTTCATATTAGTGTTTCTGTGTTTTTGTAGGTGGATCATCTGGAAAAACTCGACTGTGCTCTTAATCACAGGCAAAATGCAAACCAACATTCTGTGATGTCATCATCATTTACATCTTAATGATGTCATGAGGTTTGCAAATGCGAGCCTGAATTAATGACCCTAATGACACCACTGGGGGCAGTCGAGATGACCCTCAGGCTTGAGGATCGTTTTGGACTTAGTTTATCCAATCTCAGGGAAATAAAGTTGTTTTCTCATGACTCATAACTATATAATTACTTTGAAAAAAGAAAAAGTAATTTTCTTCAGATAACAGAGTAATTATCTAGTTACCTGATGAAAACATATAGAATAAACTATAAATATTATACAGCAGTCAGTGATACGATGCGTTTAACTCAATTCCTGCATATCTATGATATCATGATTATGTTATTTGATCTCATAGACTTTGGGCCAAGATAGCCTAATACTGCTGTTTGACATAACTTGAGACCAAACCAAATACAGAAAAAATGTCTGTCCTGAGGCTTTTATTAGTTTCTGACTCTGGGGAAAAAATGTAAAATTCCCCCAAACTATTATATCTTTGAAATATCTCTTTAACCACGTCACATACATTTAGGCTCATTTATGTGATCTCCTTTTGATAACGAATGTAATGACTTGAAATATTTTTCCCTTCCATTCACTGAACCTCACCTGAAACAGTTTGGAGCCGCCCTGGTGAGCCCCACTTTGAAAACCTATGTATTAGAGTATTTTCACATTGTGTTATTACTTTTATGTAGGTAAGAGGTCTGAGTATGTCTCCCACTGCAAATACGTAAATTAAACTTTATTTCATCTGATACATATAAAACACAGATACGATGTGAAATCAACTCGTCCAACCACCTGTTTGATTTCAGGCCATAAAGTTGTTTCTTTAAAGGAACATCCTTCTTACACAAAATGTAGTTTTCTATACATGAGTGCTGCTCCTTCACTTTTTTTGATTAATGTTGTTTCACAAAAACATTCTTTGACAGCTGGAACCTGAGAATAATCAAACCACGTCACTGTTTCTTGTTTTGGTGCCAGTAAACCGACCGTTTCACCGGCCTCTTCTCTTTATCCGAATGTCTTCCCATTCATTTTGAGGTTGATCTCCAGAACTGTGAATGAAACGCGTTTTACATATGACAGACAGTAATCAAGTTAAATAGGATTTGTTTTACCCCCCCTTCTCCTCCCTCAGAGCAGTGTGTGTGTAAGCAGCGGTGGAGATGAGCCTCTGTGGAGTGTGTGACCCATTAAAAGCAACAAGTTGTCAGCAGCACACGGTGCTCCACGTCCAGCCTTGAAGAGACGTCAGGAGCGGGCAGATAAGGAAGCCTTTTTATTGCTTTACAGTTGCCTTTGTGAGGGGCCTCAGGAAACCACTCAGCCACACTAATAGAACGTTCAGGGGGCCAAACCTTTTTGTTTCGCCTTTCTCTCCCTTTCTGTCTTATGAACAAAGTACATTCCTTCACACACACCCCCACCCCCCTGTAAGTCCAAACACTGGGTCCAACTTTTATTTTGTTACCGATTCAATATATTCAGAGATGACGCTGCTTGACCACATGATGATGTTTGTTGTCATCATATGTGGAGGTCGTGGTCAGAGGAGTAGAGCAGTGGTGGTAGAATATTCAGAGTCTTTACTAAAGAAAAACTCGAAATACAATAAAGTATTATCGGCTTCAGGTAGTTAAAGTACAACCAGTAAAAGTACTCAAACTGGTTTAATTACATTAAATGCCGTGAGTTTAGTACAGTGGTTCCCAACCTCAGGGTCGGGCCCCTCCTGAGGACTGAGGTGGAAAGTAACTAAGTACATTTACTTGTGTACTAACCCATGCGCAAATGTAATATATGTACATATATTGAATGTCCATATATGAAATATATGCACATATTAAAATAAAAAAACATAAAAATTATATATGAAACCTATTAGAAATTTGAATAATTTCATATTATATAGGCCTATATAAATGTAAATTTGTGTGTGTCTGTGTGTGTGTGTGTGTGTGTGTGTGTGTGTGTGTGTCCTCAGCCACCTCCCCCGAGGTGAGCCGCTTCAGACCAATAACAGACTCCCTTCTTAATGATTTCATTCAGTCTGTTGGCATCCTTTGCTTTGATCTCTGCACTCCAGCACAGCACTGCAAAGAATAAATGCCTATTTTCTAATCTCTAATCCTTTTTCTTTGTCACATAACAGGTAATTTTGCAGTTTAAATGAGACAATATGAGAAGTTTAGATGTGAAAAGTCTCTATTGGAAGTGAAAACAATAAACATCTGAAACATGACAGAAATTACACTGACAATGGGACAAAAAGGCTGAACAGCTGCTATAATCTTTTAACAGTGTTGTATTTTTAAGATCATCGTGTGTTTTAATGTCTCATATTGAAAAGTTATTCACTGCAACACAACAGAAAACTTCTAGTTAAACGACAATCAGAGTCTGTCCTGTGTTTTATCAAATTCATTTAGTTTAATCGCTGTAAAATTAAAGTAATTAGTTCAAGAAAGAAACCTAAGCTGGTCCCCTGGTGTGTCCCCGGGCCTCAGTTTGAGAACCTGCACCGCAGCAGCCACAGTTGACTTGAGAGTGATTAAAAATGAAGCGCTATAGAAACCAGCAGGCCAATGAAGGAGCGGGAAGCTGTTTACAAGGGGGTGTACCGTTTCTATGGTTGCTGGACAAACCTCCTGCACCAGGTATTAAACTGCCTCCCCGACGGATCCTGCAGCCCGCTGACACCCGCTATAAAGACCTCCGCAGAGGAGAAGAAGCGGCCAACACAGCGCCAAAATCCCTCCGCAGGAATTTCTTTTTTTTTTTCTTTCTCTCAGTCACAAGTTGACAACAGGTGCTCTGCGATCAGGCCGAGTCTGGAGATTCAATAAGTGCTGCTCGTTTGGGATTTAACGGATCTCTGCTCGACAGCTGACAAAAAGTGAGTGTGATGTTTATTCTAAATAGATTAGAAAAATCCCCCTGAATCTATTTGACCTGTAAACTGTTCAGAAGGCCTAAAAATATCCGAGCCAGCATTAAACACAACATTTAACAAATTATTATTATTCCGTGATAAATGAAATATGACACTATACATAGGCATACGTTAGTATATTCATGTATCGTTTGAATCAAACGTTTTACTGCAAACTAAATTAGCTCTTTAGTAGCTTTAACTAAACGTTCCTTTGCCACCCTGATGAGTTTATGCAATAAATCATTTAAACTGCGTGACTGATGTCCAAATTAAATTATGACAATATTCGATGGTTTTAATTTTCTTTTTTTTTTTTTATTTTTTCTTTTTTTTTACCCTTTATAACCTTGTATTGGCTAAACGCCCTCAGGTCGTTAGGCAAGACCTGCGCTTCTTTACGCGTCAAGTGCGCAACAGAGTTTTTCAGGAATGTTCTATGACCTGAGAGAGAAAACAGCTCCTGGTCATCGAAACGCGGGCTTTTAGATTTTCAACATCCTCTGATCAGTCAGACATCCAGGTGACAGACGAGAATTAGGATGTAAATCTACAAATCTGAAAGTCTCTCACTTTATGCACACGGGGCCTCTGTTTTCAAATAGGGCCATCATTGTCCTGTCCGTTCGCACTTTGTTGAAGCTGGGTGTGTATTTCCTGTCAGGCGGTGGCACGGGGTGGAGGAGAAGGAGCTGGGTGACAGAGAGGAGAGAGGTGTTGGACAGAGCCATGCTGTCTCTAAGCTGCGCCGACCCCTGGCCCGAAGGCTCGGTGGGGCTTGAGGAGGAGGTGGTGACCGCCGCTGCACAGGCTGAGGAGCGGGACAGCGGCAGCATCCACAGCGGTGACAACATCAGCAGCAGCATCAGCAGCGGCTGCAGCAGCCTCGTCAACCTGGACGACAGCCTGACCAGCCTGCAATGGCTGCAGGAATTCTCCATCCTCGGTGCCAACGTGCCGCAGCAGGTCCACCACCAGCCGCACCTGTTCGGACACCAGCCGCTGTGCTCCGACGCCCCGGCCTCCCCTCTGGCCGGGGACCCCGCCTCTATCGGCATGCCCCTGACCCCGGGCAAGCCTACAGCGGCTGCCTACAGCAGGATGCAGCCCCTTCCCGGCATAGTGGCTCACGGTCACTGTCCTGATGAGGTGGACTACAAGACCAACGCGCACATCAAGCCGCCATACTCGTACGCCACCCTGATTTGCATGGCCATGCAGGCCAGCAAGAAGAGCAAGATCACTCTGTCCTGCATCTACAAGTGGATCACTGACAACTTCTGCTACTACCGCCATGCTGACCCCACCTGGCAGGTAAACGACCACACGCACACACACACAAACACACACACACACACACACACACACACACACACACACACACACACACACACACACAGTAAATACAATACACTCTTTAAAAAGGAAAAGGATGTGTCATTTCCATCACAATTTCCTCTGTGTGTAAATTAGTCTCTCTCTCTCTCTCTCTCTCTCTGTCTCTCTCTCTCTATCACACACACACACATACACACACACACACACACACACACACACACACACACACACACACAGTTTTCTGGGGTCAAATCTCAGCTGGGTTTATGTTTTTTTTTAACTTTAAAGAAAAGTGAATGAATCCATTTCAGAGGAACACAACACACCAAGAGGTCTGGGCCTGCTGCCACAGTCTGATGAAGTATTAGTGACTTGGCTGTGTTTAATTAATAACTCCTGAGGGACCAGCAACACCTCCATCAGTTGCACTAAACCTTCACAGAAAACCTGAAACATGCAAGTTATTACCTTTTAAACAATGCGTTTGCGGCTCACAGGTTTTTCTGCTTGAGCAAAGAGAAGTGATGGAGGAGTTGGGGGGGGGGCAGAGTCCCCATCGAAGGGGCAGGAATTTTGAAGAAAAGTTTAATTTTGCTGGATAAATGATTGATGAAGCTGTTAGCTGTACTCCCGTGTTTCAGCGTCTGGCTCAGACATTTCAGAGCATTCTGTTATTGTATGGCAGTACATGGGGCAGATAATATTTAACATAGGTCACCGGGTCACTGCTCTATTTAGACTTCACTGAAGGGGGGTGAGGTGGGGGGCAGGTGGGTGAATGCAAGGGTACTGTGATGTATCTGTACTGCCTGCCTTACATGGGAATTATCATGAGTTTAAAGGAATAGTTTGACAAGTTTGGGATCTGCATCAATTCGGGGGTTAGATGAGATGTTTGATCTCACTTTCAGGTCTGTACGATAAATACGAATCTACAGCCAGAAGCTGGTTAGCTTAGCTTAGAATATGGACTGGAATTAGAGGGAAACGGCTAGCCTGGCTGTGTCCAAAAGCACAAAAATCTGCCTACCAGCACTTCTAAAGATGACCATGTTACATTTTTTGTTTTACTGGTAAAAACAGTGACTTCTTGGAGTCTTATATCACCGAACGTTTACCAGGCAGCTTCTTTAGCCATTGTCTGGCACATACTTCAACCCCCTTATAAAATCACAAAGTGCCATATTCACACCTTGGTTGATGTATGGATTAAACAAACAAGATATATGTTAATTATTGAGCTTTAAGGCTTGATCACATCAGCATTTAAAACAAATAGTGAAGTCATTTCATTTCAATGCTCTATCTAGTTTTACTGAAGCTTCTCTGACAGTCTCAGAAAGAAAGTGAATGTGTTTTTCCCAAAATGTCAATCTATTCTTTCCAGAGTAAGTTGTAAAAGCCTGTTTGTGAGCTGTCATGTGAAAATCTATGTTTTTAGAACTCCATCCGCCACAATCTGTCGCTCAACAAGTGCTTCATCAAGGTGCCGCGGCAGAAGGACGAGCCAGGGAAGGGGGGTTTCTGGAAGATTGACCCGCAGTACGCTGAGCGCCTCCTGAGTGGCGCTTACAAGAAGAGACGAATGCCGCCGGTCCAGATCAACCCGGCCCTGCAGAACAGGCTCAGGGTCAACCTCCAGCCCCAGTCCAGAGGCCCCTGCAACCTCACAGGAGGTCAGATCGGCCTGTGCATCAACCCGGAGTCGCAGCGGCTGCTCCAGGAGTTCGAAGAGGCAACCGGCGCAGACCAGAACTGGGACCCCCATCTGGCTGAGGGGACCATGCTGGGGTCCTGGCCAGTGGTCAGGGGAAGAGGCGGGCTCAAGAGGAAACAGTCGGTGGGCTCCAGAAATATCAAAGCCCCCCGGCGCTCCAGCTCCCCACTGCTCTCGGTGGATGAACATAAGGAGATCGGACCTCTGAAGGGCGACTTTGACTGGGATGCCCTGCTGGACTCAGCCCTCAGCGGGGAGCTCAGTTTGGAGGGAGGAGAACCACTGAGCCCCATCATGAAAGAGGAGGACCTGACAGTGCGGGGGACCCACATCTCCCCTGTTGAAGCCCCCGCAGGGACGGCGGATATCCATGTGTTGGTAGAGACCCAAAGGAGTAATGACGTGTCAGACTTTGATGAGGAGACCTTCCTCGCCACAGCCTTCCTGGAGAGCCCCTGGCCCGAAGAGGAGGAACAAGGCCGCAACGATTTCCTCTGTAGCTCCACCGTCAACCTGGACCAGCTGTTTGACCTTGGAGACTCATTAAGTGGAGACCCCAGCACCCGGATTGACACCCTCCTTTGAGGAATAGTTGCCTTCCAGGTTCCCTTTCACACAAAAACCCTTCACATTGCGACTGGGGAATAACAGACTTTTTTTTTTTTACACTCCAGCATCCCTTCGTTTTGCTTTTCAAGTTGTTTAAAGAATTTTTAGAATTACATTTTGATTCATGCAGGAACTACACTCCCAAAGCCTCCTGAACAAAGATGCCACAATTTACAGCAGCAGCTCATGGGGAAAACAAAACTGTTTTGAACCATGAAATGACTTCAGACAAACAAAAATAAAGTTTTCAGAATTAAGGCCTGGTCACACCAGAAGGTGGGATGGTGAAATGAATCTGTATCTTTGGGAAAAGTGCTTCCTGTTGGCATTTTACTCTCAGGACTTCACATCATTTCATTCAGTAATGAGTTTTATTGAAGAAAAAAAAAAAAGCTAACAGGCTTGCTAGCTGTCAACTAGCAGCATGCATGTAGCCACTAGGCTTCGCTGCCAATTTGTCCCTGTGGCCAACTGCGGTACTACAATGAAATCATTTTCCCCACACACCATTAGAGGAGAAAACTGTTAACAGGACAACTCCAAGTGCAAACAGGCTAATTATTACTATAATAATAGAAAAGCTTAGAAAAGTGCAAACTGCAAACCCCAAAAATTAAAAACCTTTTTGATTTATAACTTCTCAAGCAATTGTCTTTTAAGTGAATAGGCACCATCTTGGAATCTGGTATCCAGTTCGTATGGTACCAACAGTTTGCAAGCTTGTTACGAGAGTTACAGACATGTCAACAAACTGTTGGCTGCAAATGCTCTACCATGTTACATCAAAATAAAATCCGATAGAAACACAATCCATTCAGCTCATTTTATAAAAGCTATACACTGTTTGTCTCTGGTTTCACTTATTAACAATAAAATACAAATAAAAAACACAACAAAAGAATGTAAGGTGTAGGACTAACCACCTTATTTATTCCTTCTGCTGAAATTATGTGAATGCGGCATGAGAGCATCCTACAAAAGCGTCCTCCATTTTGGACCCTTAGTTCTGCGAATTCACCAAATATTTGAGCAGATTTCTTTGCCACCACGCTGAATTAATTGATTTCACCACAAATATTTGCCACTTGAAATGGTGTGAACAGGCCTTTAGCAAGAAACAACCTGGTCTCTGTTTACATAGTAAAAAGTGTGATTCATGTTGTTGATGTAAACCACATCAGGCTTCACTCTTGGGGTAAAGAAGAAAAATATATTTTCAGCAGCATTTTAAGAGGAAGATTTATCGGCATCTGATGTGTTTTTTGACAGAGGTGAATTTAAATGTGAAGAGTCAAAACACATTTGTGGCTGAGAATTATGTACAGACTGTGACAGCAGCACTATGATAATGAATAATGAGATATTTGCCAAATAATGTTTGGTGTAGGACTGATTTACTGTATTAGCTTTTAGCTTTTTTGCGTGTGGTTTTTGGTACTAACTATTCTCTGTATGCATTTTTCAGAAATAAGTAGGTCCAGTTTAACTAGATTAATAATAATTATGCAGGATATGTTTTTTTTTCAAGGGGAAATGAAACAGAAAGTTTTTTTTTTCATATCACCTTATCAGAAATATTTCTTGTAGAAGTTCTTGTAACCACTGTCTTTGATCCTGTGACTTTCTAGCTGAACAGTAGATAAAAAGCAAAGCGGAGGACACACCTGAGCTTCATGTCTTCAAAGTTAAAATGGACACAAAACAGCTTGAGGCGAAAGAAAAGAAAGAACTATTAAGATGTTAAAATGCTCACTTGAGACAGGCCATTGTGCCTTGTAAATGAATACCTGACCTTCTATGTGCCAAGAACAACACTTGGGACTCGACAGGGTGGCAGTGTTAAGAGGCTGTGTTTTTTTATTACGAAGAGGAAACGTGTTGTTTTTGTATTTGTGAATGTGAGGAGACTGAGAATGATGGGTAAATCAACAAAAGATCTAATGCAGCTCAGACATGTCATTGGATGTGGACTAACTAAACCAAATCACTCCACTGTAAACAAGTAGAGTCTTAACTTTATAGATTCAGTAATTGCTCGTGGTTTCCTCTAAAATGTGTGAAAGTGCAATCAGTGTACAGTGGTACTTGTTATATTTTACATTCAGTTGTAGGAGTGTATTCATGCAGTTTACTAGACAAACCAGTTTCACAATAATGTGTACTATAAGGTGTGAATACACTCTGACAGGAGAAAGGACTCTGTAAAAACAAAGCAACCACGATGCGTTTGTGTATTAGCTCTTCTTGATCAAATAACATTTATAAACCATGATAATGGCATCTTACCTCATGATTGGTTCTGTAAAGTCAGAGACACTGTATGCATCCTTTTACTTTACTGTCATTATTTTATTTTCCACTTTTCGTTGACAATAAAAAAGTCTTACTGCATGTTGCCTGTCTAAATATTACATTTTATCTATCGTGGACTTGTAATCCACCACTTTGGTCCAGACTGAAATATCTCAACTATTTGATGAATTATAATAACACTTTGTTCAAACATTCATGTTCCCCAAAGGATGAATCCTAATGACTTTGGTGATAGTCCCCATGAGGTTGACATTTGTGGTTCCTGAGAACCACAAGTTGGATTGTCCTGGATGAATTTACTTCCGATATTCATGGTTCCCAGAGGATAAATTCTAATGACTTTCCTCGTCCACCAGCAGCTCAAACTTTTCACAAAAGTGAAATATCTCTACAACTATATGATTGATTGGCATACATTTTTTGTACAAATATTCATGGTTCCTAGAGGTTGAATACTACTGACTTTCCCGATCCTTTGACTCTTCGTCTAGCGTCACCATGAGGTTGACATTTTTATCTTTATTGAAATATCTCAACAACTGTTGGATGGACTATCATGAAATTTGTTTCAGACATTCATGTTCCCCTCAGGATGAACTGTAATTACTTTGGTGGTCATCTGACTTTTTGTCTAGTGTCATCAGGTCAAAACGTATTTTTTCCAATACTGTATTATAGTTTATGATCAAAACTTTGTGATTCATAACTAACATTCCCATCTCTGCACTTTGTGCTTAGCATGCTAAAACAGCAAGCTAAGAAGGTGAAGATAGTAAACACACTTGCTAAATGTTAGCATGTTAGCACAACGATGTTCGATTTAGCTCAAAGCAAACCTGTAAACTCTTCATCTTGTTTCTTGCTAAGCTGACAACACCCTGATCTACATCATCCAAGTATAGTTACTACAAACGAACTGATCTCAAAACAACAACAAAAAACCTTTATCCAGCTGGATGAGAATAAATCTGAAGCCATATTATTTGGACCAAATTGTTTAACCTCCTGTTGAAGATCATAAATCAGGTTTCAATCATTTCCACTTTGATTCCAAACTCAGATAAATTCTCTGTACCTCTGCCTTCATATCTTCCGGGATGGTGAACATGGCAAACATTGTAAACCTGTTAGCATGTTAGCGGTGAAATACAGCCTCACAGAGGCACAACATGGCTGGAGACTTGTTTTCTTCTGCTTGCTGTCTTGCACTTTCCCCCATCATCCCCCTCTGCTTTAGTGTGCTTGTGTGTGAGATTTACGTTGCTCTTTTCCTGCTCATCTCTTTTGGGCCCATGCTGTGATCAGGCAGTGGATGGGTAATAGTAGCAGGGGGTGGCTGGGTTTCTCTTTCAGGGCTTTGTCTGTGCTCAGTCAGACTCTTGTTCCCCATAGCGCTTGGATCTGTGGTCCTTCATTGGGTCGGTGTGGGGTCTAACAGGGACAAGTGTCCCACGGCCCCATATATCACTGCCTGTCTGCCCCGCTGTAGACCACACCGTCTCTCTCTGACCCTGCTGCAGATTAGCAAGGTGGCTCGCGTTCAGAGAGTCAGATGAATAGCCGTAGTAATCAAATGCAAATACGGAAAATTTAAGAAGCCAGCATCCCCCGGGGTCGTGGACAGACGGGCTGTCTGTCAGCGAGTCTGTAGTCACTGATGAGGTAATGATGGCTAAGAGATGAAGGGCAAAGATAAATTGCTGTAATGCTACACCTCTGTATGATGGACACCCAACACTCTGCTGGAAGGGCAGGATCCTGCATCTTCATGCCCAGCCTGAGTGCTTTTTTCCTGGAGAAGAGAGCTGACGTTTCCCCTTCCCCCCAGCCTGAGCTCCCTGCAGGCCCCCCTGGACAGCCATTACCTGCTGGACTTAGCTCTCCAGCTGGATTGCAGGGCTCATAACTATAATGTGGCAGGCTGGTTAGATGAGAGGCCTGTGGTAACCTGATGCAGGTATTATTCCCTGGCCCTGCTGACGGCTGCAGGTAAGAAGAGCCTCCCAGTGAAACGCTAACCCTTACTGCTTGTTCCAACCCCGAAACGCTGCAAACTGAAAGTGCTAAACACCAACACCCAATGTGGCTGGGACGATCATGGAGTTCAACTGATGTGAGCTATGGAAGGCTGATACCAACACCAATGTTTTCACATTTTGTGCCCATATTTGATATTTTTACATGCATGGATTCAGCATTTCTATCAGGTATCTTATTCGCTTTCTAAAACAGCAAATCCACACAAGCTAAAGAGTTCCCTTTTAGTTTTTGAATCAAAAAATATTTATTATTAATATAAGTCTAATGCCCACTTTCTCTCCACTTTCTCTGATGTGATGATTTCCTGTTTCATATCATTGTAAACTGAGTATTTCTGGGTTTTTGTGCTGTTGGTTGGACACAACAAGAAGTTTGAGGACTTCCCCTTGTTGGTCACCCGAGTGTGAAATAATCAGCAGATTATTTTCACATTTTGTGGCATTATTCAATCATTTTAAATACATGGATTTAATGAGTCTTCCTGGTGAAAACTGATGAAAATATCAGTTCCCAGGAGCAGATGTGCATTCAGGATGTGTCTCTTTCTGTTGCCCCACAACTTCCCTGGTATTCAACTCGAGAAAGTATCTCAAAGTGAAGGTTGGGCTGGGAGCTGCTGGGAGCTGGGGGTAGCCCTGACGCTTATCTACAACCAAGAAGTGAAAAAGTGGACGGGGAAGAGACGAGGAATACGTCTTTTTTATCACACAGCTACTGAAAGGCCTGTTTCCTGGGTAACTGCTGGTACCATTGTCATGTAGGGCTGGGGGGGGGGGGGGGGGGGGGCAGGAATGGGTGACTTTTGCTGATCTTACCCAGGCTCTGGGGTTGATTACGGTTGTGGAGGGATGGAGTAGCAGAGAGAAAGAGAGGCTGGATGGAGCCCCAGATTTATTGCATTGGTGGTTTTGTGAAAGTTCACTTACCTTACCAAAGTGAGGCTCCAGGAACTCCCCACTGTCAGAAAAACACCTCCCCAAACTGCACTATCCCCAGTCAGTGGTGGAATTTAGATCCTTTACCAGTACTTAAATGTACTTTCATGATTTTATTGACTGAAAGGACAACTAGCAGATTTTTTTGTAGCAGGTTAACCATCTCAACCAGGGCCTTAAATATGCACTCAATGGCTGATATCTTGCTAAAGATAAGATCGTTCTAAGTCAAAAAGTCAGCAGCTGATGAAAACATGGAAATAAAGTACTGTAGGATAAAGCTTAGCTCAGTTTGATTATTTCACTCTAAATATTGAGGCGTGCTGCTCAAAAACACTCCCTCTGGCTACAGAGGTTATGATGATTATGAGGTTTATGCTCATGGTGTTGGGATTAACTCATGTTGGCCCTGTTTTGCTTGTGTTCTCTGCTTCCCCTTGTGTTTGTTTGTCCCCAGTTTGCGTGTGTGTGTGTGTGTGTGTGTGTGTGTGTGTGTGTGTTCAAGCTGGGCGTGGCTTCCTGGATGCTGCTCCTTCCAGTCTCCATCCCGCACCTGCTGTCCATCACACAATCAACTCCACATCCACCTGCATATAAAGCCCGGTTCAACTCTTCACTCGTCACCGGATTGTTTCGACTCATTGTGCGATACAAACGCTAAGGCCAAGCTTTGCTTTTTGAAACCTTTTTACTCTGTGTCTGTTGAACTGTTCATTAACCCTGAGATTCCTGTGCCTGTTCCTGTGGATTTCTTTTTACCTGCTTAACTCAGAAGATTCCTGCCTGTTCGTCATACCTGCCTGCCGTGCTCCATACTCCCAGCAAGATTTAAAATTAAAGAATTATTTTTCCATCACTCCACTGTGTTGTGCTTTGTGGGTGTTGACACATGGTTTCAAACAGTAGTTTTACAGCTCCTACACAGCAGAGGCTGAATACAAAGTATGGTGTATGTAACCCCATCATTTTGTTACAACAAATGCGTTTTTAAGGCCCTTGATGTTAACAGTTGTACCGTTAGCCGCTAGTCCAAATACTTACATTTAACAGTGTAATCCTCATGCTCTCTGACGGTGTTGTTTGCTTTCATTACCAGGGCGCAATGAATCCTGGGATAGGTTGGGCCATGAAGGATCCACCTGTTGGAGCCTTTGTTGCCCAGGAAAAGAAGGACACATTTCTCTGCCGAATTTGAAGCAGCCTTTGAAATGGGACAGCCAGGGTCCTAAATTCCCCAGTTCAATATTCTGTTAACACACTTTAACAATCCTATTGTGTTCAGATGAAATTTGACCTGTTTCATGTCATGTTTTTCAGTAAACAGTGAAGTGAAACAGCCACAAAATGAAGGAAAATAGATGTCTGCTCCTCCACATACAAGATACATCTGAACAGTAAGAGCTCTCACACTTGGTTTCTTTCTCTTTCCCTCATGACTGCTTGTGTTGCTTCTGAAGTGAAAATGTGTCTTATCTTAATGTCACGGCTGTACATGAAAAATCAACATCATAAAACACATGAGAGTAGCTCTCAGGTTTTATGGGCTGCTTCTCTGTTTACTTTAACCATACTATGAGGTGACCTCTGAAACAAGGATGACACTTTTCAAAGGGTTTGTGGTGCGTTCAACAGTTTCAAAACGCTTAAAAGATCCTATCAATCAGCTGATGTAAACATTAACCTGTGATATTTCTCTCTTTCCTACATTCAGGCATTTAATGAATAATTATGTCTGTCGCTTTGTGCCTGTTTCTATCAAAACACACTAAAAACATCTGCTCACCATAAAAAGTAAAGGTTCTGTCATATGGATGCTGATGTGTCCGTGGTGTCAGGGCAATGATTTGTAGATCATTGTATGCAGGATCTTTAGGACGATGGTGGGTGTATGTTTGGGGAGCGTGTGTTTGCATGTTTGCCTGTGTGTGTGTGTCCTGTGTTGCAGTGCAGGCTGATGCCTTCTTTGTCAGGAAGACACAGGCAGAGGGGTAATCCGACATCCATCACAGGCTTAGTGAGCAATACACACTCTGTGTAACAACAAGGAAACAATACCCAGGGAAACAGTGGGAGGGCCGCTTTATTCATCACACAGGGGGGAGAGGGGGACGCTCTTTTGTAGGTGTTTCAGAGGAAAGAATGAGGCAGCAGAGGACCAACATGACAAAGCCATTTCTGCAGTGACCGGTAAACCTCCACAGTGAGCTGGGAAGGAGGAAAAACACTGAGCTGAAGTGTTACAGAGATACTGCACCTCCATCTAAATCTGTTTACTAAGTATGAAGCAGGAGAAAACTCCACACATCTATTTTGTGAGGCAGGTGCGTAGGAACAGGATGAGTAGATCCAAAGTGGCAATCAAAAAATTCTGCACATTGACAATTTAATGCAACGTTTTGGTCATAGGAAAAAGTTAAATGTAATATTGTACTTGTTATCCAGCAAAGAGATTTATCTTCAAAGGTGCTTTCATGATCCCATATTTGTCCACTTTTTCCCACAGATGATAAAATGTTTGTCGGGAATGAAACAAGTATTTAAATCCAGAGTTTCCAGAAACTGTCCTGGTCTGTGGGAATAATGGATTTAAACACTGATTTCACCCTGGACGAACATTTTATCTTTCAGAGCAGAGAAAAAACACCTGTGGAATCAGTAATGCACCTGTGACGATACTTCCTGCTGCTGCATAAGGAGTAATACATTTTTGTTTTCATCTTTATGATTTAATTTCTCACATTTTAACATATTGAGACGGCACCTGAGGAGCACCTCTCTAGGAATGTTCCCTGAAACTCCAGTTCATGTAAAATGACTTTGGCCTGGATGTTTTTCCTCCCTGTTGTCTTCTATGGTTCTGCAGTGTTATGCTGTCCAGGTAACATAAAGGTGAATGACTCACTACAGTGACAGAACAATGGTCTCTAAATACCAGAGTCAGTTACCAAACATATTCTCAGCTTACACACCCGTCTACGACATTTCACACCAGCTCATTGCATTGTTGGTCGTTCATCTCATGCAATGATGTGGCAAAGAGAAAAGGATTTCATGGTATAAGTGTAATAACCATAATAGAGTTCTGTACTTAAACTTAAAGGCCCATATTGTATAAAAAGAGATGTAACTGTCTTCTTTGATGATAAAGCAGGTCTAGGTTCTATATTAATACTGTGAAAGTATCAAAGCCTCAGTCCACAGACAAATGCACACAGCCGGTATTCATAAACTGAGCCTTAAAAACGAGCTGTCAGGACTTCTGTAACTTTGTGATGTCACAACAAAGCAGTCTATGGCATGCTCCAAGCCCAGCCCACCTGGCCCCGCCATCCAACCTTGCAGGATTTGGTTTCTCAGAGTATTTACCTGAAATCTGCTATATTTTCATTGTATCACTCAGAAAACAGTCAGCCAATCAGTGGAGGTGTCATTCAAGGTCATTTCCGAATCACTTCTCTGGGGGGGATTTTTTTCCGTTACTTACGTTACTTTTTTTTAACAATGCTGTCGGTTTTCTTATTGGGCAAACAAACCATTCTCAAAGTGTTCTCGTTTGTTTGTATATTTATTTATTATTTGTAAACATATTTTGGGACAAGTAATTTTTCAGAACATTTTTGACAAATTTTTCCTTTCTAAAAAGTGACAGGGAAATTAACCATTTCACAAAGTGGTGGCAACATGTCCCCAGCGTAAATGACACCTATGTGTATACAGTAAGCTACTCAGCATTATTATATAAAATTAGCCGCAGCTTTACCAGCTGCAATATCAAATTGATGCTTATACCTGGCCCTGGACTTAAAGGACCAAATATAAGATGACCCTAATTATAAGGCTTTAACCAGACAGTTTTAATGTTGTTGTTGTTGTTCCTTAAAAATATAAAATATGAGGGAAATATGGGACCTTTAAATTCTTTATCATCAGAGACAGTTGACTTTATAGCTCTGGTAACATATACTCATGGCCTACATCCAGCGTGATACTGAGACTGATAGTGAGGGAAGGTGTGCAGCAGCAGCAGCACTTCACCTTGTCCTGAAGGAAGAGTCTGAGTAAACCGATCCCTGCGTGTGCTGCCTAACCCTCCAGAGAGCGCGAGCTGCTGAGGCGTTCCCTGTGGAGGCGGAGAGAGGGAAACGGACAGAAAGAAAAAAACAAACATAAACAGAGCCGTGGCAGCTGGGGGCAGGCTGAGCCGTGTGCGTGTTCTTGGCGGCCACAGTTTGACCTTGGCTGGGCATGCCCGGGCCTGCCTCTCAATGCTGGGTGGGAGACTCACCAAGCCGCCTGCAGGACTTGGACCAGCTCAATGAGAAAAGAAAATACCACTTTGGCCAAACAAGGGCATAGTAGTCTCCCTCCACCTCGCTCCGTCTTTTTAATGATTCCTTTCTTTTTCCATTTCTCAACACTCATCGGATTCCAACCCACGGCTTGGCCCAGCGCATAAGCATTTAACACAGAGGATACTTTCTCTCTTCTTCTTCTCTTTTTACCGCTCTTTACTCACTCCTTTCCAGACTTTAATTTGATTTCTTTATTTCTTTGTTTGTTTCACAGCGGAGGGAAAGCTTTGAAACGCTGCTGCTTTACATATCTTAGACTCAACCCTCAATAGGTGAGCTGCCGTGGTGACAACAGTGACAAAAGCCTCCTCCACACACACCCAGTCAGGCCCGGTCCAAGCCTCAGACCCCCTCGCTGCTCAGCACAGCCAGGGATTTCTCCCAGCGGCCCTCCACCAGTCTGAAGTCGCTCCATTCACTGGTGCAGTCTCGCACCCCCAGCAAAGAGAGTTCCTCTGTTGTTTCTGCATTGGGTGCATCCACAAAATGACTTGATGAGAGTGGACGTGGGATAGAGCGAGAGAGCGCGCCTCCAGGCTGTTTCCCAAACAGCTCACAGTCGGGATGTTTCTGGCAGAGATCTAGCTTCTCGCTCTTTCTCCCTTTGCTATCAGTCTGCTGCAGTGAGGCCTTTTAATAGCAGCTGGCTGATTTATGATTTCACGTTTCACCACCGCACTAAACATCCAGTGACATCACACTGAGGCTTCAGTTTCTCCTTTTGTGTGTAGAGATACAGTCAGCCGGGCCTTCCCTCAGGCAAACTGATCATTTTACTAATAAAATTCAGGGGAAATTAAAATTAAAGACCCCCTCTGATGAAAATCAAGGCGATAAATAAACCTGAATCCTTGTCAGTACAGAGAGCCAGAGTTAGCATTAGCACAGCCACTAAGAAAGCTAACAAACAGCATAGACAAATACAAGATGTTAACTATGCTAACTGTTCTTATATGTCTGGTACTCTCTGATTTTGGTGTCAACAGACTCCTCAACTGAGGTCTGACTGAGGCTCAAACATGAGGCTGAGTCTCTCTGATGTTTCCTTCTCTAATCATCTTGATACTATCTTCTGTTTCACCTGTCAACCTGGAGCACACAGGTGGTGGCCGGGGCACAAGGACTGATCCAGATTTCTCAATGAGGAAGTAAGAGTAGATGATTTTCAGACCCTTGGCAAAACCATGTAAGACAAAATATTAATCATAGCAGAGGGTTTTTACAGAGTTTAAAACATGTCTGGAGGGGAACTTTAAAGTGCCTTTTAGAGAGTGAGCATGTTGCTTCTGCATCTGCACTCAAGCGACATGGACATTCTCTATTTTGAATTTGCAGCAGTGCGCTTTCCTCAGATATACTGTACCATACCCCACAGGCTGCTGCTGCTGCAGCTACAGCAAGTTTTGGTCTAGAATAATGTATAAGCTGATGCTTCCGTCTGTTCTCTGTTAGTAGAGAGGTGTATAATCCTGCAAACTGAAATACCTTTGAAATCAGCTCCCATCTCATGTTAGCTCTGTGGTCTCTGTGGTTTCTATGGTTACACAGCAAGCTGCAACCGCAAGTTGGGAAAAGCTGAAGTTTACACTGAAAACAATGGAGGCGGTGGCAACTACTCACTGTCTGACAGCGCCTTTAAAGTGTAGTTACATATAACAAAAAAAAACATAATTTAGTCTGTGTGTTGTGATGATGAATTTCGACCCAAGCTTTGTGGGTGGAGCCAATCACAAATAGAAAACTAATGATTGTGTTTCTTAATTTCCTGAACTGAACAATAACAAACTGTGTTCATACTGAGAAAATGAGCACACAGCTGCAGCTATCAGGTTTGTTCACTGACTCTGAAACATCACCATCTACTGCTAGCAATATTAGCGTTATAGCTAAGGTGGCACCATTCAGTACAGCATCCTGTTTTTTGCTATAATGTGAATCTTTAGTCTACAGCATACTTGCATCATTCAACTTAATTTCACTCCTGCAGTAGCTCTATGGCCCCCAAGGGTGCCCCTTCCCCCAGTTTGAGATCCACTGGTCTGCAGCTGTGTGAGGCTGAACTTCACTGACATGCTGATGCTCAGCAGGTGTAAAGTTCACCGCGTTATTACTAAGATTAGTGATCACAGCGTGCAGCTGAGGATGATGGGAATGTCTTTAGTTCTGCAGGTATCTGGTCATAAACCAAATTAAAAGCTTGACCTAATAATGGCGTAAGACTCTTGGAGTTGTGTTTTTCTCACCCATCTTTCCCCTGATCTTCTTTAAATGAGGCTTAAAGACGACGCTGCAGCTCTAGGTTTGGGTTTAATATGTGATCTAATAACCTCTGCAGCAGGGAAATGATTGACTTCACAGGAGGGGAGTGAAACTGACGCCAGTTTGAAATGTTTCAGCTGCCAACATGTTCATCCATGACCATGCACACTTTTGACATCAAAAAAGGAAACAGTGTCCAATTGTGTTGAGGGTCTAGTGTTTGTTATTGTGCATGTATGACAAGTGTGTTGCAGCCTGGAAGTCATTCTAAAAGTTAATGTGCTGAGCAGCATGTCTATGAAATTTATGACCCCTTGCCCCCCCCTCCCCTCACTCTGTGTCCCTTGCAGCATCACTCCTGTCGCCTTTACAGCTGGGTGAGTCGGGGTGGGGTGGGCCGGGCCGCTGCTGTGTTTGTGTGGGGTGATCTTTACACCCCCAGCTGGGGATCACACAAACACTTATTAACTGAGAGGAATGCAAACAGGCCGGAGCTGCTGAGACGCAGAGCAACGGTGCAGGGTGGAGGGTGAGGGGTCAGGATGGGAGGTGGGGGGAAGATGTGTATGGTGAAGAAAGGGAAAGGAGAAAGTGGAGAAGACAACCCCCCTCCCTCCCCTCTCGACCACCACCACCACTCTCTTTCCTTCTCGTAAACTCCCCAACCAGGAGACTGATCCTGAGTGTTTTAGAACAAAGCAGCTCCTGTGACAGAGGAGGTCCACAGACATGGAGACCTTATGGGCCACAGATGGATCTGGATCCACCGACCAGGTCATGACACACACACAGATGCAGTGTAGAAACACTCTTAGGCATTCAGATCAGACTTTAGTAATGACTTCTTTATATCCTCCTGACTGGTTTAATCTATAAGAAAACATCATTATATACCAGCTGATTATATTTTGTGTTAATAATCTGAAAATGTAAATTGACTGCAGCTGTCAAATAAATGTAGAACAGTGAAGAACAAGAACCTCACAACCCTGTGAAGCTGCTTTATCATATTTCAAACATGAGTTTCTGAGACGAAGGTCAGACATCACCTGAAAACCATTTGTCAGACACTTGTTACCTGCCTTTTAGTGAAGGATCAGTGCAATGTAGAAAGTACAAAGTTATAGTTGGTTTAAATTCAGTATTTTTTTACAGATATTTTAAGACTGCTGGGTTGTAGCAGCATATCATATCATCAAATCTAAACTTTATTTTGTTGAAAATGTGTTTATCATATATGATATAATGTGTTAGAGGTAATATTTATCTAAATCCCTCAACCATTATTGTTGGGAATTTTGTAGTTTTCACACTGTTTAAAGTCACACATTTTACAGTGAATCCTGAGTATTAAATGTTGTTGTTACTATAAAAAAAAAGTAAAAAGTAAAATGGGAACAGTGGAGAAAAGTAGAATTAGATCATTTTTTTATCATGTAGAGCAAAAACTTAAGAACAACTGACGCAACACATCTGAGAATAAAGAATAAGTAGAAAAAACAATGAAATAGATCGATAAAATAAAGTTCATGTAAATAAAAAAATAAAATAAATGTAATATAATATATAACATATGCACATATATAACAAGTGAGAGATGTAAAATAGATATAAGAAATATAAAAGATTTAATAAATAAAGACTGTAAGCATGGGAAAATCAGAAGCAGAAAATCTTACACTAGCAATAAAATCTAAAGTATAAAATCAGAGTCGAAGAAAAAAGTTCATCCTCTCTGCTCATGTTCACCATCACAGCGACACCCTCATATCCTCTGACCTCTGACCTTTGAGAGGTCTGGATCGTTTGCAAACAGATCTAAAGGGCTGCTGGGAAAAGCCAAACCATTAGCAAACAAAGCCACCAGCACCTGACATCCTCCACATCATTTACTGCTCCACTCGCAGCAGCTTCACTGGCACTAATCTGCTAAATATGTTGTCATTTGTCCTCAGTCACAACCTCCCACCCCCTCTAGAGCCACCTACACTTACTCTTGACTACTCCATGTGTCCCAATAACAAGACTCCTCAGGTGCTCAGTGAGCTGCTGGTTGTGCTTGTTGTTTAGATGTCTAGATGTGGATATCCTTTGAGACATGCTGCTGAGTTTCTGCAAAATGAATAAATAGCAGATCAATCGATGACACTGTTTCTCAGTTATCTGACACATATCTTGGCATTTCTGCTGATTCTGGTACAGCTGTGATTGGCTCTTATCGGTTCTAGTCTGGACTCATTTCGGCCCAAACATTTAACTCTTTGCCATCTTCGGTGCAGATCTTGTTTCTCTGCATCGTCCACATGTGAGCAGTGTGACTGACCTTTCACCATGACCTTGCTGGCAGTCACAACCTCAGTGGATCAGTCCTTTGGCGTGTTTTGCAAGTCAACAATTCATATAAAGCAGAAGCACCCCACCGCCCTGGGACTGAGCATACAAATGGCCAAGTTATTCAGTGCCTTAAAAACCAGCGGATTAAGGAATCAGGGCTCGTGAAAGGCCACAACGCAGACCCGGACTCAGGAGTTAAGCGGCCGTGAATGAGATGTGGCGACTCCAAGACAAAGCTACTGTGTCACTCTCGTAGCACTGAGGGGAATGCTGACGTCACAGCTCACAAAAGAGGGGACACTGAGGCTGTAAAATATAGTACACCATGATCACAAAGTGTTTTTTTTTCTCTGTTTGAGGCTGGTTCTCCAATCAAATATGCAGCACAGCAGCTGCCAAGTCTTTTCTTTGAGAAAACAGAGAGGAGCATTTGCACTGTGTCTCAGTGGAGATCCACATTTTGATCCATTTTGGGTAAAATAAAATATAGACTCCCTCTCTCCTCATGGGTGGCCTGGTTTGGCCAGAGGACACAGGCCTGCAGACTCTCGTAGTGGTCTCCATGGGGATGAGCAGGACTTGGGGAGGTATCTGGCTTACTGGAAACGTGGTTTATTGTTGACTTTCAGGAATGGGGGGGGGGGGCT
>NW_019524017.1:5178-7531 GCF_002814215.2 Seriola lalandi dorsalis | reverse complement strand
GTGGGGGGGTGTGGGAGTTTGGGGGGGGTAACGAAGTTTGGTGCAGCACTTCCTGATAGTGTGAACTTTTACTTCATCATCCAGCTCACCTCACAGGTCAGGTGAGATGAACTGTGGCCACACAGCTGCACAGGATGGTGGTGGTTCTGGGAGAAGTAAAAGTAAAAGTACAGGTACACTTATGGCAAGTAACTAAGTACTGTACTTAAGTACAATTTTGAAGTACTTTTAGTTGGACTTTTTTTGCTTCTTTATTAAACTTTTACTCCACTCAAATCTTGTACTTCTGCTAACACTTAACTTCAAGTCCCTCTCGTTATCATTTATAATCCTTATATAAACATGTAATAAATGGTTTAAAACAATACAATGGAGCTGTAACAGATCAGAGTGTTTATTTATTTCTTTGTTAACAACTCTAAGTCCTGTAGACAATCATCAGTGGAGATTGCTGTATAAACAAATAATGAATGACATTATCGCAAGTATATAGTCGTCATAGGAGAAGTTGTCATTGTTGAGCTACATTATAAAGCATTTATCAGATGTCTATATACTGCTTATCAATGCTTGACAGTGGTACATAAAGAAAAGTGTCGGTTATAGTAACCGTAACAACACGGCTGCTGTTAATACAAAACCAACATCTCATAACTGCAGTGAAGAAAATGTCTTACAAAAAGCCTTTCAGACTTTACAATCTGTATTATAGTGGTAGTTATAAACATATGTTCATGATGCTGCTAAATTGTATTTCTTTATGTAAAAGCACAAAGTAAGAGAACACTTTAAAATAGCTCAGAGCAGGAGGTGTCAGGTCAGGTTAGTGTTTGTGGGTCAAATGTTGTGTTATACCTCCATCTACTGGCCAAGTTTGGAAGTTACTTCAATACAAGTAAAAAGCCTGCATTCAAAATACTGCTTCAGTAAAAGTACACAAGTATTATCAGTTCCATAGAGTTAAAGTATCAGTAAAGTACACAAGGATCAGCCTCATGTAGTTAAAGTACCAGCAGTATGAGTAGATAAGTATCAGCAGCTTCATATAGTATAAGGTTCTGTAAACGATTGTCATTGCCACTAGATATCGCACTTGACCACCAACATCTCAGACCAAAACAAATGCTTCTCGGCCAAACAACCACCCTGTTTGACCACAACCCCCCTCTCCTCCCCTCCCTTCACTGTCTCAGCTAAAAGTTTAAAAGCGCAGTGAAATCGGTCAATGAACACACAACAAGCTGCTTAGGGCTTGAAATAACCAATGAGATCTTTATTATATATAGATCTCATGGGGTTATATTATATATATATATATCAATATATATCTTTATGCCTTACTATACTATGTTGTTTTTTTATGACTTTTTATGCCTTACTATATTTTGACCTTTTGTATGACTTTTAATGCCTTACCATAAATTGAGCTTTTTATGCCTTACTATACTATGATGTTCATGACTTTTTATGCCCAACCATACTATGTCGTTTTTATGACATTTTATGCCTTACTATACTATGACCTTTTTATGCCTTACTATAGTATAGCATTGTTATGACTTTTTATGCCCAATCATACAATGACCTTTTTATGCCTTACTATACTTTGATGTTTATATTTTTTCCTTTTTATGACTTTTAATGCCTTACTATACTATGTCGTTTTGATGACTTTTTATACCCTACTGTACTATGACCTTTTTATGCCGTAGTATACCATGACGTTTTTGTGACATTTTATGCCTTACTATACTATGTCGTTTTTATGACCTTTTTATGCCTTACCATACTATGACGTTTTTATTACTTTTTATGCCTTACTATATTTTTTCGTTTTGATGACTTTTTATACCCTACTATACTATGACCTTTTTATGCCGTAGTATACCATTTTTATGACTTTTTATACCTTACTATACTATGACCTTTTTATGCCTTAGTATACTATGACGTTTTTATGACATTTTATGCCTTACCAAACAATGAACTTTTAATGCCTTACTATACTATGATGTTTTTATGACATTTTAAGCCTTACCATACAATGACCTTTTAATTCCTTACTATACTATGGCATTTTTATGACTTTTTATGCTTGATTATACTACGTCGTTTTTATGACATATTATGCCCTACCATACAATGAACTTTTTGTGCCTTACTATACTATGGCATTTTGGACTTTTAATGCCTTACTATACTATGTCCTTTTGATTAGTTTTTATACCCTACTATACTATGACCTTTTCAAGCCTTACTATACTATGATGTTTTTATGACTTTTTATGCTTTACTATACTATGATGTTTAAGACTTTTAATGCCTTACCATACAATGACCTTTTTATGCCTTA
>NW_019524017.1:0-5158 GCF_002814215.2 Seriola lalandi dorsalis | reverse complement strand
AGTATATAGTCGTCATAGGAGAAGTTGTCATTGTTGAGCTACATTATAAAGCATTTATCAGATGTCTATATACTGCTTATCAATGCTTGACAGTGGTACATAAAGAAAAGTGTCGGTTATAGTAACCGTAACAACACGGCTGCTGTTAATACAAAACCAACATCTCATAACTGCAGTGAAGAAAATGTCTTACAAAAAGCCTTTCAGACTTTACAATCTGTATTATAGTGGTAGTTATAAACATATGTTCATGATGCTGCTAAATTGTATTTCTTTATGTAAAAGCACAAAGTAAGAGAACACTTTAAAATAGCTCAGAGCAGGAGGTGTCAGGTCAGGTTAGTGTTTGTGGGTCAAATGTTGTGTTATACCTCCATCTACTGGCCAAGTTTGGAAGTTACTTCAATACAAGTAAAAAGCCTGCATTCAAAATACTGCTTCAGTAAAAGTACACAAGTATTATCAGTTCCATAGAGTTAAAGTATCAGTAAAGTACACAAGGATCAGCCTCATGTAGTTAAAGTACCAGCAGTATGAGTAGATAAGTATCAGCAGCTTCATATAGTATAAGGTTCTGTAAACGATTGTCATTGCCACTAGATATCGCACTTGACCACCAACATCTCAGACCAAAACAAATGCTTCTCGGCCAAACAACCACCCTGTTTGACCACAACCCCCCTCTCCTCCCCTCCCTTCACTGTCTCAGCTAAAAGTTTAAAAGCGCAGTGAAATCGGTCAATGAACACACAACAAGCTGCTTAGGGCTTGAAATAACCAATGAGATCTTTATTATATATAGATCTCATGGGGTTATATTATATATATATATATATCAATATATATCTTTATGCCTTACTATACTATGTTGTTTTTTAAGACTTTTTATGGCTTACTATACTATGATGTTTTTATGACTTTTTATGCTTTACTATACTATGTCGTTTTCATGACTTTTTATGCCTTACTATATTTTTTTGTTTTTATGACATTTTATGCCTTACCATACAATGAACTTTTTATGCCTAACTATATTTTGACCTTTTGTATGACTTTTAATGCCTTACCATAAATTGAGCTTTTTATGCCTTACTATACTATGATGTTCATGACTTTTTATGCCCAACCATACTATGTCGTTTTTATGACATTTTATTCCTTACTATACTATGACCTTTTTATGCCTTACTATAGTATAGCATTGTTATGACTTTTTATGCCCAATCATACAATGACCTTTTTATGCCTTACTATACTTTGATGTTTATGACTTTTTATGCCTTACTATACTATGACCTTTTTATGCCTTACTATACTATGTCGTTTTGATGACTTTTTATACCCTACTGTGCTATGACCTTTTTATGCCGTAGTATACCATGACGTTTTTGTGACATTTTATGCCTTACTATACTATGTCGTTTTTATGACCTTTTTATGCCTTACCATACTATGACGTTTTTATGACTTTTTATGCCTTACTATATTTTTTCGTTTTGATGACTTTTTATACCCTACTATACTATGACCTTTTTATGCCGTAGTATACCATTTTTATGACTTTTTATACCTTACTATACTATGACGTTTTTATGACATTTTATGCCTTACCATACAATGACCTTTTAATGCCTTACTATACTATGATGTTTTTATGACATTTTAAGCCTTACCATACAATGACCTTTTAATGCCTTACTATACTATGATGTTTTTATGACATTTTAAGCCTTACCATACAATGACCTTTTAATTCCTTACTATACTATGGCATTTTTATGACTTTTTATGCTTGACTATACTACGTCGTTTTTATGACATATTATGCCCTACCATACAATGAACTTTTTGTGCCTTACTATACTATGGTGTTTTGGACTTTTTATGCCTTACTATACTATGTCCTTTTGATTAGTTTTTATGCCTTACCATACAATGATCTTTTTATGCCTTACTATACTATGATGTTTTTATGACATTTTAAGCCTTACCATACAATGACCTTTTAATGCCTTACTATACTATGGCATTTTTATGACTTTTTATGCTTGACTATACTATGTCGTTTTTATGACATTTTATGCCCTACCATACAATGAACTTTTTGTGCCTTACTATACTATGGCATTTTTATGACTTTTTATGCCTTACTATATTTTTTCATTTTTATGACATTTTATGCCCTACCATACAATGAACTTTTTGTGCCTTACTATACTATGGCATTTTTATGACTTTTTATGCCTTACTATATTTTTTCATTTTTATGACTTTTCATGCCTTACTGTACTATGTCGTTTTGGCATTTTAATGCCTTACTATACTATGTTGTTTATGACTTTTTATGCCCTACCATACTATGACGTTTTTATGCCTTACCATACTATGACATTTTTGTGACTTTTTATGCCTTACTATACTATGATGTTTTTATGACTTTTTATGCCTTACCATACTATGATGTTTTTTATGACTTTTTATGCCATACCATACAATGACCTTTTAATGCCCTACTATACTATGTTGTTTTTATGACATTTTATGCCCAACCATACAATGACCTTTTTATGCCTAACTATACTATGGCATTTTTACGACTTTTTATGCCTTAATTTATTTTTTTGTTTTTATGACTTTTAATGCCTTACTATAGTATGTCGTTTTGATGACTTTTTATACCCTACTATTCTATGACCTTTTTATGCCGTAGTATACTATGACGTTTAAATGACATTTTATGCCTTACTATACTATGTCGTTTTTATGACATCTTTATGCCTTACCATACTATGACGTTTTTATGACTTATTATGGCTTACTATACTATGATGTTTATGACTTTTTATGCCCTTCCATACTATGACCTTTTTATGCCTTGCCATAATGACGTTTTTATGACTTTTTATGCCTTAACATACTATGACCTTTTCATGCCTTACTATACTATGACCTTTTTATGCCTTACTATACTATGACGTTTTTATGACTTTTTATGCCTTACTATTTTATGCTTTTTTATGGCTTTTTATGCCTTACTATACTATGATGTTTATGACTTTTTATGCCTTACTATACTATGACCTTTTTATGCCTTATCATAATGTCGTTTTTATGACTTTTTATGCCTTACCATACTATGATCTATTTATGCCTTACTATACTATGACCTTTTTATGCCTTAGTATACTATGACCTTTTTATGACTTTTTATGCCTTACTATACTATGCTTTTTTATGATTTTTATGCCTTATTATACTATGTCTTCTTATGCCTTCTTTGTAATGTTTTGGTATGATCTGAAACCACAATAACAAGAAAGAGTAATGGTGAAAACAAGTCTTTTATTACACTTTTATTTCATGGTGTTGAATGAGGGCTGGTAACGATGCTGAGGGCATGTGGCCATAGACAGTCCGGTAGAACAATGGCGGAGATGGATTTACAGACAGGAATCCACAGAGCTGAGCAGGCAAACAAAATCCAAGCTGGCAAGACAAGACAGGAGTTGAGTATGGTCGGTGGCGGGATGGCAGGAGTATGAATGTAAAGCACAAAAACAGCAGAATAACAAAAAGTTGAGAAAGACTTAAGGCAAACAGGTAGCAAGCTGTGCTTGGCCATAGTGTTAATATCACTTGAAGAACTGGAAGATCTGGCAGAGAATGGTAAGTTGAATCGTTCCTTTATAAAGCAGCCGGTCGTGGAGTCGATTGTATGATGAGAAGCAGGTGAGTATGGAGACTGGAAGGGGGTTGAACCAGGAAGACACATCCAGCTGAAACACACAGACATATACAAATGACAAACTGGGGGAAAAGAAACACAAGGGAGGGGAAAATAGTAGAGCACAAGAGGGAAAGAAAACAAACACAAGTTCCTAAGCCTAACATTACTATACTATGACTTTTTTATGCCTAACTATACCATGTCGTTTTTTTCACCTTTAAAGCCTTACTATACTATGGCTTTTTTATGCCTTACCATACTAGGACGTTTTTATAAATGTTTATACATTGATGTTTTAATGACGTTTTATGACTTTTTATAATTTACTATACTATTTGTCTATGCCTTATTACAAGACATAGTTTTTATGATTTTTTTATGCCCTACTTTATACTATGACATTTGTGTGACTTTTTATGCTTTACTATACTATGATGTTTATGACTTTTTATGCCCAACCATACAATGACCTTTTAATGCCTTAGTATACTATGGCATTTTTATGACTTTTTATGCCTTATTATATTTATTCGTTTTTATGACTTTTTATGCCTTACTATACTATGGTATTTTAGACTTTCAATGCCTTACTATACTATGTCGTTCTGATGACTTTTTATACCCTACTATACTATGACCTTTTTATGCCGTAGTATACCATGACGTTTTTATGACATTTTATGCCTTACTATATTATGGCATTTTTATGACTTTTTATGCTTTACTATACTATGTCGTTTTTATGACATTTTATACCCAACCATACAATGACCTTTTTATGCCTTACTATACTATGGCATTTTTATGACTTTTTATGCCTTATTATATTTTTTCGTTTTTATGACTTTTTATGCCTTACTATACTATGTCGTTTTGATGACTTTTTATACCCTACTATACAATGACCTTTTTATGCCTTAGTGTACTATGACGTTTTTATGACATTTTATGCCTTATGATACTATGCTGTTTTATGACGTTTTTATGCCTTGTGTACTGTCAGTTTTCTGACTTTTTATGCCATACCATACTATGACCTTTTTATGCCTTAGTATACTATGATGTTTTTATGACATTTTATGCCTTACCATACTATGCTGTTTTATGACGTTTTTATGACGTTTTTATGCTTTACTATACTATGTCATTTTTATGACGTTTTTATGCTTACTATACTATGTCGTTTTGATGACTTTTTATACCCTACTATACAATGACCTTTTTATGCCTTAGTGTACTATGACGTTTTTATGACATTTTATGCCTTATGATACTTTGCTGTTTTATGACGTTTTTATGCCTTGTGTACTATGATGTTTTTATGACTTTTTATGCCTTACCATACTATGTCAGTTTTCTGACTTTTTATGCCATACCATACTATGACCTTTTTATGCCTTAGTATACTATGACGTTTTTATGACATTTTAT
>NW_019524016.1:6593-7778 GCF_002814215.2 Seriola lalandi dorsalis | reverse complement strand
TATCGATCACGGTATCGATCACGGTATCGATCACGGTAAAAACTCCAAACAAGAGTTTGATCACAAGTTAAATTTGAGAAATTTTTGAAAACAACTAAAACGTCCATCCTCATTAATCATTGGCTGCGAGAGAGCGCTCGTTTCCTGTTTTCAGGTGTGTTTATGTTGCGTTACCTTGGTGATTAGGACCTCCAGCCCCTCCTTCTTGGGGCAGATGTCTTTGGCGGCGTCGATCACCGTTCCTGTCGGACCGCAGCAGTCCAGCTGTGAGGAGGAGGCCGAGGTCAGATATAAGGTGATTCTTGTCCAACACATTTTATTGCACCATTAATCTCGTGTAAAACTACATGCGACACAAACTTAAACTATTAGAAGCAAAACTGAGACACACAAAGCGACTGCAAACACAGGAGTGTTCTTCAGCTCGCCGCGACTGTTTGTACGTCTCTTTTGTTTTAATTTTGTGTCTCTTTATTTTAATTTTGTGTCGGTTCCTGTCTCTCTCTCGTTCCTCCGTGCCTCTTTATGATTGGTTTATTTCAGCCTGTGTGACACTTGTGTTTCTTCACTCAGGAATCAGGGTTTGACCGAAGTGGAAGAAGCAGGAGAGAGGAGGTTAACACTGGGAGCAGCGGCAGGTGTTCAGGTGTGTTCTCACTCCAAAGTGGATGAGGCGGAGCGTCTCCTTCAGCGCTTCCTGTCTGGTTTCTTTGTAGTTGTTGTAGGTTTGTTTATAAAACTCTGTAACTTCCTCCACCACCTGAAAACACACAAACACATTCACGCAAACTCTTTAAATTACAGACTGACTGCTGATAGCAAAGTGTGTGTGTGTGTGTGTGTGTGTGTGTGTGTGTGTTGTACCGTGTCCTTGTTGGAGAGACCCCAGATCCCAGCAGCCACCTCCACAGCGAAGATGAGGAGCAGGAAGAGGAAGAACTAAAGGAGAAAACAAGAGTCAGTTTTTCTGTGGAGCCGACACAGCTGGAGACGCTTCGTACAGAAGAAGAGACTGACAGTGTCCAGATGTGCAAACACGAGAAACGACATCCACCAAAGTACGAACAGAACGAATGACTCACCAATCCCAACATGCACGGCGACTCTTTGATGGCTCCGCAGCATCCCAGGAAGCCCACGACCATCATCAGAGCCCCGGCCGCAATCAGGATGTACACACCTACC
>NW_019524016.1:0-611 GCF_002814215.2 Seriola lalandi dorsalis | reverse complement strand
AAGACTGAAAGTTATTCTCATTATCAGGCAGAAAACAGAGGCGTGCTCGGCTTTGCATCACGTTTTACACCATCTGATAAATACCAGATTATATTTTGTGGAGGAAGGTTCGGGGACTTCTCACCAGGAATGTCAGGCATCCGTCTGTCGGTTACTATCAACTTTTTCCACTGACGCAGTTTCCTCACGACGTAAAGCATGTGCTGCACCGACTGAGAAGCAGCTTCATTTACTCGGCTCATTTTTCTTGTTTTCATTACATCCGTCCATTTATAATCAGATTTAAAAACACCACGTTTTTAAGCAGTGAGGAAAAGGAAAGGCTTGTAAACTTTAACCAGGAGTTTTAAACTTGCTTCAGGCTGGTTTGAGTTTGTTTAACCAGATTTAAAACAGTGAAGTGAAAGTCCAGCCCTTCAGCTCAACCACACAATCAGACACAAACTGAAGGATTTAAGGATCGTGTTCACGCTTCAGCCACTGAAACCAACCAAACCACTTCGACACCGGCTCATGTATCAACCCCAGCCCTGTGTGAGAGATACTACGTACCCAGAAGAGAAAGTTGAACACAAACACCAGGTATTTGATGCACTGCAGTGCCCCCATGT
>NW_019524015.1:0-692 GCF_002814215.2 Seriola lalandi dorsalis | reverse complement strand
ACATCTGCACGACCGGCTGCAGAGAAGCCAAGCAGAAATCAAGAGTGTCCGAGACAGAAAGTCTCCTGGCAAACTCCACCAGAGCTGAACCGCTGAGACACCGGCAGAATCCGTCATCGTGATAACGGGACACGGCCTCCAGGAGAATCCACCTAGACCCCGCGTCTCCAGGGTTACCACGGCAACCACAGCCGCCTGGGTTCCAGCCGAGGGTCTTCAGCTACAGCGCAACTCACAGTAGGCCGGTCTTAACACTCTGCTCATGACTGGGTTGATGTCGAAATATAGCAATATTTAATCATCAAACCTAATTCGTAGATGTAGCATCATTAGCTGTATAGTCATAGTGTATAGCCATAACATATTCTCTCCCACCATTACCAACTCATCACACTGCTCATTCATTATATTATTTTCATCTTCATGATTATTACACCTTGCATTTACTCTGTACATAGTAGTTTAGTTAATAAACTCATTTATTTACACCCAGTTGTTGTCCTGTTGTATTCTTTTGACGTAGAGACTGGAGATCCATTGAATCGAGAAGTCATGGCTTCCGATATGAGATGATCATTTTGTATTTAATGATCATTGTTGCCTGTTACCATAGTACTATTACTACAACTGCTACTGCTACTACTAGTAGTGAGTGAGTGAGTAAATGCATGCGCGTGTGTGTGTGTGTGTGT
>NW_019524014.1:28448-29469 GCF_002814215.2 Seriola lalandi dorsalis | reverse complement strand
ACACACACACACACACACACACACACACACACACACACACACACACACACACACACACACACACACACGAGGGTGGGGGGACACAGGAGCAGGTCTCTGCTTCAGGCTGCAGAGCAGAACGGCCGACAGAGCTTCTCCTCAGGATTCAAACTGTCACGTCTCGTCCTGATGCGAGTTGACGGTTTCACTTCTGAAGCGATTTACAGTGAAATGACACAGCCTCGCTCTCTGCTGCACAGACAGTGAATAGCCAAACATGCCATTTTTTTTCTTCGCCTTAACGTCGACATGCTAGAAAGTTCATTGGACGAGTGTGTATTTGTGTATAAGATCCGTATCTTTCTCACAGCCTGTAGACCCAGAGACATTTATCGTATGTCACTGTTTGAAAGCCACTGATTCAAGGAGACATTTATACATTTCTATTATAATATTCATGGTTATATTTAAATAAATCAGCATCGTGGTCTCCAGGGGAGATTATAAAAGCCCTACAGACCTATCAAGTGACATCAGGGTTCAGGTGAGAGTTTATTGCTTTTGCCAAACTGTGGGTTTATTTTTTTTTTTACAGCCTAAAAGTGGAAAATCTATTTAGCTGCAATAAGAAAATATGACAGCTCAGGAGCCGCCTTCAGTGACCACATTCAGGTCAGAGCTTAACCTTAATACAAACAACAGCTCCCTGATGGAGATGTGGCTGGTCTGTCTGTCTCTGTGTGTGTGTGTGTGTGTGTGTGTGTGTGTGTGTGTGTGTGTGTGTGTGTGTGTGTGTGTGTGTGTGTGTGTGTGTGTGTGTGTGTGTGTGTGTGTGTGTGTGTGTTTTCATCTAGGATTCAGACAATGAGAGAAAGTCAGGGAGGCGTGACGAGAGCACAAGATGCAGGGGGAATATCTATGTGATTGTGTATGTTCGTACATCTTGACACTTGATGTGTGCGCCCGCATACACAGACACACACACACACACACACACACACACACAGACACACACACACACACACACACAGACACACACACA
>NW_019524014.1:18603-26555 GCF_002814215.2 Seriola lalandi dorsalis | reverse complement strand
ATTCATTATTTAATCTCATTTTGATGTTTTTAATGTTTTAACTTTAGATCAAAGCTTTAACATGTTTTATGTTCATTAATCAGATATTGACTGTGTGGAACGTATTCTGTTCCAACAACATATTGATTTAATGAGAGACGTCCACAGATGAGTCAGATGTGATCACATGTTCTCTGTTCCTCTCAGCACCACGTGACAAACACTGTGACAGGCTGATCTTTCCCAGCTCGTGTCCATCTCACCCACCGTCCGTCTGTAAAGAGCAACACAGGCGGCCCCCGAACGTCACAGTCAGATGACATTTATGGCATGACAGGACACTTGACACGTTCTCCGCTGTTTGCATGTGTGTGTCTTAGCGTGTGTGTGTGTGTGTGTGTGTGTGTGTAGGATGTGTCGCTGTCTGGTTAAATGTGACATTTCCATGGTCAGGGCTTGTGAGGCCAATGTCTCATTAAAGGTTATCTGTTAATTACAAGACAACTTGGGGTCATATGGAGGTGACAACGCCCCCTCCCTCCTAGTGTTCTTCACACACACACACACACACACACACACACACACACACACACACACACACACTGCTCGCTCCGTCCTCTTTACTGTGTGTAAAGCCACTCAATGTTCAGAGGGACTGAAAGGAATCACCACAGCGGCTCTATTGTCCCGGTGAACGTCGGTGCTCACCCACTCAACCTTAAAGCCCAAGTACAGAAGCCTGATAAGGACATAAAGCCAAAGCGAAGATGGTCTCACAGTATTAAGCTGTATTGTAACCTTGTGTATAGCGTTGTGCTATCTGCTCAGTGAGATCAGCTGAACTACCAGCCCAGTTGTTACACGCTGAATGGGAGGCCATTAGCCACAACACAGACAGACCGATGGAGCTGGGGGTGGAGCTTCACCTTCCTCTCCATCCTCTCCGTCATGCAGAGAGCGCCCAGGTGGAGGCAACCACAGGATGGACGGACAATCGCAAAACAAAAACAGGAAGCTTTCAGGAGACACTTCAAAACTGAACTTTTCTCCGCTCTTCGTGACAATATCGCAGCAATATGTAAACGGAGCTACAGGCGGCTTCAGGCGATGATCTTTCTCCTATTGCGACAGAAAGACAAGAAAACAGATTTGACCTTGCGGGACTCAAGGGCGCCGAGGTGGAGCCGTCTTTGTCTACCTGCACTGATGATATCGTTACTCTTCAAACCAGGGTGCATCATTTTTCTAAGGGAAAGGAATTGAACAGGAAAAAGGAAGTTCTACTACAGTTCTGAACAACAACAAACTGGTGCACAAACTTATTCATAGTCAGAAAAAGCAGACACAAAGCATCGGTTATATCCGGGGATGCTGATGAGAAACTGTGGTGCACCTGCAAAATATTGAGTCTGCCCTCCTATAAAGAAACGAGCCCACAGGTCGTCTGTGCAGCAGGTTGTTGTGACATCATAGTTAGGTTCTGTTGCTAGGCGACATGTAGTGGTCGTAGTGATGATGACAGGGGCGAAGGGAAAAGTGTCGGTGACGTAGTAGAAGGAGAGACAGAGTCCACGTCAGGAGGAGGTGGCGGATGGATGAATGTGACACAGGAGAGCGGTGTTCGATTCCCGTATAGGGTAGCAGTTTACCTTGTAACCATGACAACAGAGATCGTCTAATGTTGAGGAAGTTCTTATTTGAAACCAAATCACCATCTTTTCCTAAACCTAACCAAGCCATGACCGTTATTATAGTAACCATAGCGACAAAGGTAGGTACACCGCTGTCGATACAGTCCGCGTGTTTATTATTGTAACCATGACAACTGAGATCCGGTACACCTGCCACCGTAGGGGGAGCTATTTCACGAGACGCTCCTCTGGGTCGTATCAGAGGGTTGAACACAACGACCTGATTGGTTGTTCAGGACTGAGATGTTGCCGGGATGAGTCGGGCACATCGCACTCTTCATCGGGCCTTCGTCAGCAGCCACAGAGCGGCACTGACTCAGCTGCATCAGGCCTCAGGAGCTGGTCTGAGAGCAAACAAACACAAACAAGCACAAGGTTAGCTTTTAGTATATCATAAAAAACCCCACACTGACAGTGAAGATGTCCGCTCATGTTTGTCTTTATATTTAAACGTGAAGCAGCCACTCCGAGAGCAGCCTGTTTGATTTGAGCTTTCTGGGAGCAACTGGCTCCATTCCCCCATGTTAATGTAATCATATTATCACACAGGAAAGCTATTGTCATGTGCCTCTGTCAGAAGAGTAATGGAAATGCTGGCAGGCTGTACAGAAGTCAGAGCGAGGACGGGGTCTTGCATAAGAGCAGAGCGGTGTAAAAAGCCCATATGCAGGACCTAATTTCACGCAATCAACAAAGCCACTTTGTGTCAAACCTTTGCTCTTTTTAAATCCTTCTTTAAAGGAGCTGCAGGCCTCTGAATCAAGACTTGGACAAGCCTCACAGAAGCTCACAATTTCATTTCACACTGAATGGAATTAGCCAGTGGACCAACCCTACAAAGTGGCTTTAAAAGATTTTAGTTCCGCTCCGAAACACTCGGCATGTCGCCGCTGTGAAATGTGAATACGAGGATGTGAGTATGCACGTGTCTCTACGACCGTGTGTGTGTGTGTGTGTGTGTGTGTGTGTGTGTACATCAGAGAGCAACATCTGAAGAAATAGATTTCATAAAAGGTCACGACTAAAATGTCCTTTTACTTTAGAAAATTACCCAGTAAAGCTCCACTGCAGGACCAGCCTTTAATACCAATATGTCCATTTCATCTGAAGCCGAGCGTTTGATTCTCGCCATCACTGCTGAGCGAGCGTGGCTGAACACAGGCAGCAGATGACTACCTCACTTTCCTCTCTCCTTCCACCTGTCTGTTCATGTCCAACCATTTCTTACCTATCTATCCATCCCTTCGTCTCTTAGTTTAACTTTAATATTTCTAAATGGTCAACAATTCAAAAGGAGTTCAGGCACCTAGAAAAGTAAATCCTGTCATGAAGTGTAGTTACTCGTCAGTGCGAGTCGCTGCTGTGTTTGGAGATAGACTGTTTGAGGGCCGGTAGCATGAATTCACTCTTTCGACCTGCTTTGAATTTTTCATGTCTTCATTTTGCAGTCTGCCTCCTTTTGTTTCGGTTAACAAAGTCCAGTTTAACGTCTCTGATTCATCTGTCGGCTCCTCTCTCTTTTTTCATTCTTCTCCTCTCCCTCTCATCCTCAGTGAGGCTGATGGATTAAGAGAAGGGGACAGAAGGAAGGAGGACAGAGAAGCCCCGAGCCACAGAACAACAGAGGGAGAGGGAGCTGATGTTCTGTGTTTGCTGCTGTGTGGGTCTGGCTGTGCTCCAGCAGGGCCTGAGGACCCAATGTTGCAGCTCTGATGAGAAGAGCTCTGCAGCCCCACTGCTCTCTCTGCCTCCACGCTTTCTAACACTTCACTCCTCCAACCATTTCTCCAGCCCCCACAGTTTCTCCCTGCTTCTCTCTCTCTCATTCGCCCGGACTTGTTGGCTTTCTCCCCCCGCCTGCACCCTGCCAGTGTGATCCATGTGTTGTGCTACAGCAGAGACTTGCTGAGGCAGCAGAAAGAGGGAATATTTACAGATCAGTCAGATGGAGTCGAGCTCGTGCTGCACACTCACAGTTCCTCGTCAATCACTGTTACAACCGCTGCAACACACAGGCAGGGCCACCGCTGCACACACATATACACAGGCATTTCAGCAGCTGTGAGCACACACACACACACACACACACACACACACACACACACACGCATGTGCTCTCATACATACACAGGTGTGAGGAAAACTGCAGAAACTAGAATCACCTCCTTGTGGCTGTATCCCTCCGGCACTCAGACTAGTTCCAGGTTTCATCCCTGTTTATCCAGAGTCAAAGAAAATATTAACCATTTATGTGACTTGCTCAAGTCTTGAGTAATGGCTAAAACGTGTTTTGTGAGGTCACCGTGACCTTGACCTTTGACCTTTGACCACCAAAGTCTGATCAGTTCATCGTTGAGTCCTGGTGAATATTTGTGCCAATGTTGAAGAAGTTCCTTCAAAGCGTTGCTGAGATATCATGTCCACTAGAATGGGACAGATGGACCACCCGAAAACAAAATGGCTGCCGCTCTAACTGCTGCTGACATACCACAGCTGGTATTCAGACTATTATAGTCCACAAACTTCCTGTCCATCCGGGGGCTTTCATTGGATTTGATTTAGCTTCTCTTCTTACTTTGAAGAGTATAAAAATGTTTTCTACAAATCCATTTTTTCATACAAACAAAACCCTCAAATTGTGAGTTTTTATAACTTTTCAAATGTTGTTTTACAGAATCCTCATCATGACAACTTGCCTGAAGGAAATCGTCTAAACTTAGCTTCTTATTTAAATCAAGAAGTATTTGAGAACATGAACAAAGACCAAGAAGAAGAAAACTATGTCTGCATACGTGCAACTTGTCAATTTTGCTTTAATCAGCACAGTTCAAAGACTGAATTGACTGAATCTGCAATTTTTCTAGCTGATACCAGTTCTCCAAGCTTCCTCCAGCTCCCACTGTTTACCCTCGCTCTTCCTCTTCTCCTCATTTTCTTGCCTCCACTCCTAAACTTGTGGATTTGTAACGGATGAGTCGAGTCCAATGGGAGCAGAGACACAGGCAGAGCAGAAACACACACACTGCAACACACACAGCAACACACTGCAACACACACTGCAACACACTGCAACACACACTACAACACACACTACAACACACACTGCAACACACTGCAACACACACTACAACACACACTACAACACACACTGCAACACACTGCAACACACACTACAACACACACTACAACACACACTGCAACACACTGCAACACACACTACAACACACACTACAACACACACTGCAACACACTGCAACACACAGCAACACACACGGCAACACACACTGCAACACACTGCAACACACAGCAACACACACGGCAACACACACTGCAAGACACACACAGCAACACACAGCAACACACACTGCAACACACTGCAATACACACTGCAACACACACTGTAACACACAGCAACACACACTACAACACACTGTAACACACACTGCAACACACAGCAACACACTGCAACACACACTACAACACACACTACAACACACTGCAACACACTACAACACACTGCAACACACTGGAACACACACTGTAACACACAGCAACACATACTGCAACACACACAGCAACACACTGCAACACACACTACAACACACACTACAACACACTGCAACACACTGCAACACACACAGCAACACACTGGAACACACACTGTAACACACAGCAACACACACTACAACACACTGTAACACATACTGCAACACACACTGCAACACACACTACAACACACTGTAACACATACTGCAACACACACAGCAACACACTGCAACACATACTGCAACACACACAGCAACACACTGCAACACACACTACAACACACTGCAACACACACTACAACACACTGCAACACACTGCAACACACACAGCAACACACTGCAACACACACGGCAACACAAACTACAACACACTGCAACACACACAGCAACACACTGCAACACACACAGCAACACACACGGAACACACACCAACACACCAAAACACACTGCAACACACGACCTCACACACTGCAGCACACACTGCAACACACTGCAACACACACGGCAACACACACTGCAACACACACGGTAACACACACTGCAATACACACTACAAAACACACTGCAACACACACGACCTCACACACTGCAGCACACACTGCAACACACACTGCAACACACACTGCAACACACACTGCAACACACACGGTAACACACACTGCAACACACAGCAACACACTGCAACACACACTGTAACACACAGCAACACACACTGCAACACACTCACACACTGCAGCACACACTGCAACACACACGGTAACACACACTGCAGCGTTTCTAAGCAAACAGATGATGCTGCCAGAGAGAGGTGTTGCTCCTGCTAACTCTGTCAGCCCAACAAGGTCAGCATTCAAAACACAGGCCGTGTGTGTGTGTGTGTGTGTGTGTGTGTGTGTGTGTGTGTGAAGGTGTGGATAACATGTGGGACCTTGACATCCACTTTCTGAGTTTTATACCCAGCTGGGGCAAATCTCCTTCACCCTGACCACCATGTTGCCGTGCCGACGTCCTGCCAACACCCCGTCAATCACACTGACCCAGCCCACCTTCCGGCTTTCACACACACACACACACACACACACACACACACACACACACACACACACACACACACACACATTACAGCACCTCTCTGCCCACCTTCTTCCTCCCTCACCTGCCGGTAAGGTCAACAGGACCCATAATGTCGGCAACCTGGCTGGCGTCATGGTAACTGTTTGCCCGGCGATGGTGTCATTCAAGGACAAACAGTCACGTTGTATCAGTGTAGACACCCTGACCTATTCAAAACTTTATTTCATGCATGCCCCACATCTCAGGTTATCGGCTCTCACTGATGTGACGTGACACTCACACTCGCAGCCTTAATGTCACGCTTTAACGCCTTTAAATAATACTTTACACTAATTGGAAATGACACCAGTTATCATCCATTTTAGATATTCCTTCCTACACTTTCTATAATGAGCAGTTAACAACAAAACTGACAACTCATCTTATGTATTTAGGATGATCCATATCTAACCCTCACATACTGTTCATGTTTGTGTCGAGGCATCCTCTGACCTCTGTGTGACCTCTGTTCCTTCTGTGCACCATATACGATCACTCCTATGCTGTTTGGTCACAGCTCAGTGATGAAATCCCACCACGCCGCGGAGCGTCCCTCCCGCCGGGCTGCCGACGCCACTGTCAGCCGGATACAAGAACTGAGAGCCAACAGAAACCAGTCGCGCTGCCTCACGCTGCCCTCCGTTCCTTCACTTCCATCAGCGGTGGTTCTGTTTTAAGATGAGAGTTGGTGTGTAAAGTTTACAGCCTGCCTCACTGTCGCTCCTGCATCGCTCTGTGAAGCAGCTGAAAGGAAGAGTGCAGGGAACCCAAGTGTCTGATTACTTGTTAGTGTGTGAAGAGGGTTATATCTCACCAAACAGCTCTTTCTATATTGATGAAATTAAGCCTGAGACTTGGCACTTCAACATGGTCTCCATTTTTATTTCAAATTGAATGCACTGGAACCAGACAGCTGCTGAACAACAACAAGATGTGTGTGTGTACAAATACCTGCAGTGTGGCCTGGACTGTGTGTGTGTTCCTCCATGTTTAGACTCCAGTGATGCAAAGAAAAAGGCCACGAGCTGCAGTTTCTTCCAAACCCTTCACTAGGATTTAAATGAACACCTCAGTGAATACGCAGTATTAACAGAGATCTTGGTATCAGACATGTTGCCTGAAACCACAATGACCTGACGCTCTTATTCTGTAACAACTTGTCTTCACAGAAAATGACTTTATCCACACAGACAGCCATGAAATTGAGAATAGCAGCCTGTATATGTAACTCTAGTAATAAAGGTGATTAAAACGATCATTTCAGCTCATCTGCAGCAGCTCGTTATGAGCATCGTGGTCATGAAAATAAACCTGATTTCTCTTGCAGAAATAATAATCAGAATGAGAAGATTAACCTCATCTCACGCTGCTCCATACGTGTCCGTCTTTCCATCTGTATGTGACTCACGCTCGTTTCCAGAGGAGCAGAAGGAGGAGGCTTCCAGTAAAAGTTGAGCCAACTCTGAGCCAGACATTAATAATTGAGGAGGGCAGGAGGGGAGAGAATGGCTCCTGCAATATTCATATGTCATATTGACTTGACTGCCAGCCACTCGCCCATGCACCCAGAGCTTATGAAGTCTCACAGATGACTGAGGATGCAGTGTTACATCCTCCTCCTCCT